>NW_024754351.1:92500-167500 GCF_018991925.1 Homarus americanus | reverse complement strand
TCTGGCTTTCTACTGTAGGTGAGGTAAGAGTCAGGCTTCATCTACTGTAGGTGAGGTAGAGTGTGTTGTAGTGTGTGTTATACTGTTCACCTGTGTTGTTGTAAGGTGTTATAGTATACCTGTACACCTGTGTTGTAGGTGAGGTATACTGTTCACCTGTGTTGTAGGTGTGGTAATATACTGCACACCTGTGTTGTAGGTGTTGTAGTATTCTGGCTCCCTGTGTTGTATGGTGTTGTACTGTACCTGTGTTGTATGTTGTAATATACTGTTACACCTGTGTTGTAAGGTGTTGTGGTATACTGTAGAGCTGTGTTGTATGGTGTTGTAGTATACTGTACACCTGTGTTGTATGGTGTTGTATACTGTACACCTGTGTTGTATGTGTTGTTATATACTGTACACCTGTGTTGTATGGTGTTGTAGTATACTGTATACCTGTGTTGTATGGTGTTAATATACTGTACACCTGTGTTGTATGGTGTTGTAGTATACTGTACACCTGTGTTGTATGGTGTTGTATACTGTACACCTGTGTTGTTTGGTGTTGTAGTATACTGTACAACTGTGTTGTATGGTGTTGTAGTATACTGTATACCTGTGTTGTATGGTGTTGTAGTATACTGTACAACTGTGTTGTATGGTGTTGTAGTATACTGTACACCCATGTTTGTATGGTGTTGTAGTATACTGTACACCTGTGTTGTATGGTGTAGTATACTGTACACCTGTTGTATGGTGTTGTAGTATACTGTACACCTGTGTTGTATGGTGTTGTAGTATACTGTACACCTGTGTTGTATGGTGTTGTAGTGTACTGTACACCTGTGTTGTAGGTGTTTGTACTGTACACCTGAGTTATAAGGTGTTGTAGTATACTGTACACCTTGTAGTATACTGTACACCTGAGTTATAAAGTGTTGTAGTATACTGTGCACCTGTGTTGTAAGGTGTTGTAGTATACTGTACACCTATGTTGTAAGGTGTTGTAGTATACTATACTGCACACCTGTGTTGTAGGGTGTTGTAGTATACTGTACACCTGAGTTATAAAGTGTTGTAGTATACTGTATACCTGTGCTGTGCTGAAGCATGGCGAGTGGTGATGTCAGCCTTCTACCTCTGCCAACAGTGTCACTAGGTAACTACCAGCATTATTTCTGCTCTGGTTTCCCAGAGAGTAGTAACAGCACTCATTCTAGTGGCTCCCGTGTTGCTGCCCTCGGCTGGGAGTAGTAGTGTTACTTTCCCCAGTCTGGCTAGGACTCAGTGTTACTGTCCCGAGTCTGGCTAGGACTAGTAGTGTTGCTGACCCCAGTCTGGCTGGGAGTAGTAGTGTTGCTGTCCCCAGTCTGGCTGGGACTAGTAGTGTTACTTTCCCCAGTCTGTATACGACTAGTAGTGTTGCTGCTCCCAGTCTGGCTGGGAGTAGTGTTATGTTCCCAGTCAGACTGGGAATAGTGTTGCTGTCCCCAGTCTGACTGGGAGTACTAGTGCTGTTGTCACCAATCTGGGTGGGACTAGTAGTGTTGCTGTCCCCAGCCTAACTGGGAGTACTAGTTTGCTGTCCCCAGTCTGACTGGAAGTAATTTCGTTGCCTAAAATCGTTTTAAGAGAGGCGAGGATGCCTGAGATATGCTACGAGCAGTGTAGCTGCTCTGTGTCGCTGACAACATTTGTATATTTGTCTCTTTAACTTTATTCTGTATTGCAACTCGTGGTAGTAAGAAATGCTGTCTTCTCAAATATACTTGAAACTATTTTTATCACGTCCTTATCAACCAGAGAGGTGTTCCTCTTGTCTTGCTGCCGAGTTTGGTTTGTTTGGTCTGGTGTAAAAGTTGTTTTTATATACTGTACTCACTAGTAGATAATAACAGCTTGTTGACATCTGCATAGCTGTGAGCGGTGATGGTGGTTCCTCCTCGCACGTCCACTCAGGTGCAACACAAGTCAGGAATAGCATTACTGTTCAAATGCGTTTAATAGTACATTTACTGACATCAATAGTAATAAAAATGATTTGCTATGCTCAGACTGCGTGTAAAAAGTCAATAGTCTACAGTATATGGAGGCCGACTTGGTGGGCCAGCAGTGTCGTGTTTGTGTACTGTACGTTCTTTCTTAAACATATAGCCGAGTTGTTCCTATGTTCTGTATATCTATTTTTTTAATCTGGTTAGGAATACTCTTGTTGTTTCAGCTGTTCCTTTGTCAGTCAGATAAGGGAAAGTGTGAATGTCAACAGGCTGGTTGAGAACAGTCTTTGGACCCCTGCCGCCCTGCACCACCCCTCACCATCGTTCCCCGACGGGCTGTGGCGGCACTTCTTCCTGTGCACTTAGGATGACAAGGCAACCGATATTGGGGGAAAGAGTCTCTCTCTCTCTCTCTCTCTCCTTCTTCTTTCTCTCTCCTTTTCTCTCTCTCTCTCTGTGGAAGACTGGTGCAACATGTGTCGCTTGAGTCATCCTGGATGGAGTGTATTTCAGTGTTACAACAAACCTTTGAACTTGTGAAATTCACAGAAGATTTGACAAAATTCAAGAATTTGTTATTATCTAACGAGTTCACCTATGTGAGTGTTAGAACATGTAGTGTCGAGAAACCTCAACGAAACTAGCGCCCAGTAGGAGCATTACTCAGGAGATGGCAGCTCTAGTCCTTCCCGTGGTACCGTAACCGGTGTACTGTTCTCTTCCTCCTTCCCGTCCCAAGCACCACAAGCATGAATCCTCACAGTCAGTTCCATAATAGAATATGACTGAATGTTGCACTAGTTCTCACACAATGCTTCCAGCGGTAAGCGTCTTGAAGAAGAGAAGCAGTAAAGTGCGCACTTTAGCAAATATATATATATATATATATATATATATATATATATATATATATATATATATATATATATATATATATATATATATATATATATATATATATATGGCCACTGGAGAATTACAAAATTTTCTCTAAAGCACAAATTTTGGGAACAAATTATAAATTATTGAAGGAGGAAGATAATAACCGTAATACTCGGCGGCAGAAAGAGGCCTGGTTCAAGGACCTGGCTGGAAGGAGGTGCTCGGCAAACTATCAGCTGCAGCTTAAGCTTGCCGGGGAACTGTGGGTCTCGTAAAGATGAATCTGAGAGCCCTCGCACTTTCACGTCCGCTGTGCAAAATGAAACCAAGCAAGCATGACCCTTACGCGGCTAGCAGTTCCGCCCTGACCGACCACAGCCCTCTCATGGGTGGTGGGTGGTATGGGGCAGCGGTGGGGAAGAAGAAGCAGGAAGGGAGGGAGACTGGGGGAAACGTGGGGGTGGGGGAGGCGGTGTGGGAGCAGGGGAGGGCAGTAGAGTGAGTAGCAAAGTGAAAGAGGAGCAGAGGACGGGCGGCAGTGAGGCTGGGAATAGGGGCGTGAGGTAGGCGACAGGGTGGGGGCGACAGGGTGGGAGGGGCGACAGGGTGGGAGGCGGTGGAGTGAGAGGGCGGCAGGGTGGGAGGCGCGGTAGGGTGAAGGTGGTAGGGTGAGAGGGGCGACAAGGTGGAAGGTGTGGCAGGGTAGAAGGGGCGACAGGATGGGTGGGACAGCAAGGTGAGAGGGGCAGCTGGGTGGAAGGGGTGGCAGGGTGAAAGGGGGAATAGGGTGGGGAGGGGCAATAGGGTGGGAGGGGCGACAGGGTGGGAGGGGCAATAGGGTGGGAGGGGCGGTTGGGTGGACGAGGTGACAAAGTGGAGGGCGATAGGGGAGGGGCGACAGGGGGGCAGGGAGGGGTGAGAGGGAGGAGCGACAGGGGGAAGGAGTGGCAGGGAGAGACGAGTGGCTGGGTGGGTTAGAGGGAGGCGTACCACTGTGGGCAAGGGTGTCGTGAGACAGAGACAGAGGAAGTAGGGATATGAGTCAGGGAACAGCTGAGGAAGAAGTAAAGAGAATGATGGAAGGGCGATGAAAGGAAGTGAGCCAAAACACACAGGAAGAATCGGGCGTGTGAAACAGTACCCCCAGGATTACCCAGTGTGGTCTAAGAGTATACAGGAGGTCGGAATAAGATATAGTTCAAAATACAATTCTGTTTTTAATTACCATCTCCACAATGCCAGAAGCAAATGTTTATTTGGTATACAACAGCTGTGGGCAGCTCCATGAATACTGCACGAGCTTGTTTATTGTACAGAGTAGCTACATAATGTTATGGGAAGTATTATATGATGTGAACTAAAAATGAAAGTTTTAATACAATTAAAAAAAGGAATACAATAAAAACTCTGGCTGTTCCATAATGCTACGCGCATATTATGTATGCAACAACTGTTTCACATTAATCCACTAAAAACTGCAGGAGTAGTTCATTACACGCACACTGTACTGTATATACACTTGTATAAACACTACAGATATTTAACTGACAGGACCTAAAACTGACAAAAATTTCAAAACATCGTATTATATTTCCATCTATCTAGTACCTTCATTATGCCATATGCATATAATCAATATACATAAACCCACTGTGAAAAGCTTCATTCCAGCCCACTGAATTCTGCAGGAGAAGCTGATTAACGATGCGTATACTGAGACTGACGGACAGATAGACGGACGAAGACCTTGTTACATCCCCAACTACTATTGTGGCGGAGGAATACAGTGTGAGGATTATCCCGGCCACGTAAACTTTTGCTCCTATCTCGTATAACCTCCAGCTCACAACACCCTGTATACCGGGACTCGATATCTTTATTAAGGGGACACCTCAAAGAATAAATAAAATAATAAAACCACTTCTCTCATCTCTCCCTAAGCCATTCACTATCGAAAGAAGTTTAATAGAGAGAAAAAAAACCCTGAAAACCATAAAGAAATCCATAATTCGTAAACAAGTAATGATTGGCAGGAAATGAGAGCGAGGAAAGAAGAGCTGCATCATAAGTACTGGTAAGAGACGGAGGGGGGCGACACAACACAACATGGAGAGCTAAATAAGGAAACATGAAAATTATAAAACAAAGAAAAAACAACAAAATTTAAAAAAAAAACAAGGGAGGAGGTGAAAGATAAAAAAAGGGAAAATAAAGAAATAAGAAGTAAGGAAAAATGAGAAAGAACGAAAAAAGGAATAGGGAAAGAGGGGAAAGAACGAAATAAGCACTAAAGAAAGAGGTGAAAGACAGAAACGAGAAAAAAGAAAGAAGGGAAAACAAAATAAGGGAAGAAGGGCAAATAGAAACAAGGAAAGAAGAAAGAGGGGAGAGAACGAAATAAGGAAAGAGGGGAAGACAGAAAAAGAGAGGGCGGGAATGGAAGAGTGTGGTGAGTGTTAAGATATGTGGAGAGGAGGAAGGAGGGGAGAGAGAAGGTTGAAGACTGCACCAGACACGAAGGAAGAGACCTGAGGGGGAAAAACAAGTTGATGAGAGGATTAAGTGAAGGATGGAGTGAAGAATGAAGTGAAGGATGAAGTGAAAGATGGAATGAACGGCGCAATGACTTGATGAAAGACGGAGATAGCGGTTAATGACGATGAACGGCGTAATGACGGAGCGAATGACGAGCCCAATTTAAGTAATGACGGATGAATGACGGAGATGAATCCATAATGACGGATGGTACGACGGATGATGAACGGCGTGTAATGACTCGATGAATTTAAGAACGACGTGATGAATGACGATGAATGACGGATGAAAACGCAGAATGACGATGAACGGCGAATGACGATGACGGACGATAAACGGTAATGACGGAGTGAACGGCGTAATGACGGAGACAATGACGGAGAGAACGGTGAATGACCAGCCGAAGGATTTGATGATCATAGTCGTGACGATGAATGACGGGATGCGAAATCGGCAATGACGGAGTGAACGGTGAATGACGGAGCGAATGACGCAGGCTTTTGTAATGACGATGAACGGCGTAATGACGGATGAGAACGGTGTAATGACGGAGTGAAGGACGGATGAAAGATGAGCGAATGACGGAGCGGGCAGGAGGAGGACTGGTGAAGGATGAGGAAGGATGAAGGAAGGATGAAGGAGGGTGAAGGATGGAGTGAATGGTGAAGGATGGGGTGAATGGTGAAGGATGGAGTGAAGGATGGAGTGAATGGTGAAGGATGGGAGGGAAGGATGGAGTGAACAGAAGGATGGAGGAATGGTGAAGGATGGAGTGAATTGTGATGATGGAGTGAATGGTGATGATGGAGGAAGGATGGGAGCCACGGTGAAGGATGGAGGAAGGATGGAGTGAATGGTGAAGATTGAGTGAATGGTGAAGGATGGAGTGAAGAGTAAATGATGGAGTGAAGGATGGAGTGAATGGTGAAGGAGTGAATAGTGAAGGATGGAGTGAAGAGTAAATGATGGAGTGAAAGGTGAAGGAGTGAATGGTGAAGGATGGAGTGAAAGGATGGAGTGAATGGTGAAGGATGGAAGGGAAGAGCAATGGAGGAAGGGTGATGGTGAAGCATGGAGTGAAAGGATGGAGGAATGGTGAAAGATGGAGGAGGATAGGGGTAAAGGATGGAGTGAAGGGGTGATGATGGGGTGAGAGGAAGGATGGAGTGAGGGATGGGGGTGAGTAAGCTGGTGGGTGAAGGTTGAATGATGGGGTGAAGAATAGGGTGAAGGATGAGGTGAAGGATGGGGAAGGGTGAAGGATGGGGGAGAGTGAAGGATGGAGTGAGGAATGGGGGTGAGGTTAGAGGTGAAGGTTGAATGATGGGTGAAGAATGGGGTGAAGGATGGGGTGAAGGATGGGGTGAAGGATGAGGTGAAGGATGGGGTGTGGGGTGAAGGATGGGGGTGAGAGGTGAAGGATGGGTGAAGGATGGGGTGATGGCTGAAGGATGGTGTGATGCATGAAGGATGGGGGCAGAGCATGAAGGATGGGGTGAGGGGTGAAGGGGTGGGGGTGGAGAGGTGAAGGATGGGGTGATGGCTGAAGGATGGGTGTGGAGGGGTGAAGGATGGGGGGAGAGGAAGATGGGGTGATGGCTGAAGGGATGAGGTGAGAGGTGAAGGATGGGGTGAGGGGAGACGAATGGGGTGAGGGGAGTAGGATGGGGCGAGGGGAGAAGGATGGGATGAGAGGTGAAGGATGGGGTGGAGGGAGAAGGATGGGGTGGGGGAGAAGGATGGGATGAGGGGAGAAGAATGAGGTGGGGGAGAAGGATGGGGTGGGGAAGAAGGATGGGGTGACGGGTGAAGGATGGGATGAGAGGTGAAGGATGGAGTGAGGGGAGACGTACAGTTTTTGTCGAGGCACCAAGAGTACGAGTATATGGGGAGAATATAGTGAACACTGTGAGAATGATCTTACCGAAGATGAAGGTTATAGGAGGAGGAAGGATAAAGAGTGTGGAATTGATATTGAAACAGTTTATTTAGCCAGAAAAACACAGATAGAGAGTGGATAATAATAACAATATTAACATGGCTGAGCCAGTTGAGAACCTGAGCTCTCTTGAAGGCACCTGATATATAATACTATACATTTATCTCAAGGAAGTATTATGTAACACTTAATAGCATCTGGAATAGTCCAATAGCATGGTGGTAATAACATCCCATAATGTTACCACGGTTATCACTTCAATATTTATTTATTCTCTTTATTTTATTTTTATTTTTTTACATTTATATTATAAGTATACAATATACATAATTTACAGTGGAATTGAAAAACCTAAATATGATAAGGGAGGGAAGCAGTACAACATGGGTGGAACAAGAGGACAGAGCTGTCAGGATTATGTCGAGTTGGCAAATATATTTATGGCAATGGTAATTTCTATCTATCTACATAATATTTTCTGATAAAACGGTTTTGGTGGTACAATAAAAGCAGGAATATAAAGTAGGTATTACAAAAAATATTAATACTTTGACAAAATATATTTTTTAAGAGATGATTTAAAGAAAGGGAACGACAGGGGAAGAAGGACGATGGGTTGAATGTTAACAAAGGCACAACAACAGAAACAATCTTACAGACACAAGAGAGGGTTGGGGGTGGACAAGAAATACAGCTATCCCTAAGTGGAGTAAAGTGACCCCGGGAACTTAGAGAGGGATGCGTGTGAAGCAGAACTGGGAGTGGCGTCCATGGAGCAGCAACATCCGTGCCCTGGGCCGGGAAATGTAAACATTCTCCATCAAGAGAACAAAAAAACACGGAATGATCTACTAATAAAAATTTGTGTGTGAAGCGAGTTGCGAGGGCACTCAAGATGACTGAGTGGCACCACAGTCTTTGGTTGTCCTGAAGGACTCACAACAAACTGCCCACAGCATAAACATAACCAGGGTAAGACTGTGGTGCACGCGAGAGCCAGGAAGTCCAATGGCATGGCATGAATGGCAAAGAGTGCAGAGCAAGTGTTTGTGGCAGAGTGGTGAGTGTTGCAAGCGGCGTGAGGCAACTCCTTCCCGACCAACTGCTGCTACTCGGTGCCTGCGGCGGCAAAGGTCGACGTCTGCGGCCAGAACAATGAGCGGCCAGACGCGGCTGCGGCCAGTGTTCACCCTCCCTCCCTCCCCTTACCCGGCCTTAACTGTCCCCTACCTCGCCGCCACAAGTTACAGCAGGCAAAGACATGTACAATGTCTACAACTGAGTGACACTGAGGCTGTTACAGTGGCGGTGAAGCTGAAGGGGGGGGGGGGGGGCACGAGGCACAGGACCATCTCGCCTCCCACCACCACCACTTACAGACCATCACCCACCACCACGCCCACCAACTCCTCTTCCCACACACACACACACACACACATGCATACATACATACATACATACATACATACATACATACATACATACATACATACATACACTTTACATCCAACATTACAACCCCTACACTCACTACCACCACCTCTAAGGCCACTAGGTACACCCATTATCTTCACCCCTGCACTCACCATCACCACAATCTCTACACCCATCACCATAAACTCAACCATCAACAACTCACAGTCATCACTACCACGATCCCTATACCCACCACCGTCAACACACCATCACCACTATTCCCACACCCACCACCACTCCTATAAACACTTCCACTACACCCACCAACACCCTCTTACATCCACCGACACCACCCTTACACACACCAACGCCCACCAACACCCTCTTACACCCACCAACACCCACAATCACCACCACACACACATCATTACCACTAACACCACTCTCTCTCTCTCTCTCACACACCTGGCAGTAAGTGGAAGAAGCTTACCACAAATATCGCGGTTCATATGTTCTTACATGACCATAATTCTTCGTACTATAAACCATGAAATATACAGCAGTGGGGAAGATATTATTCCAAGACGTTTATTCTAATCTTGATATCAATTCATACCCGAGTCATGCCTTTTAATAAACAGCTTTGAGACTGCACCACATGTTGCACTTGATGAACACTGAAGTTCAACATGGATACAGAATCTCGTATATACTCAGTAAACCGCTATTTTTTATACAGTTTACGTAACATTCAGAACCCAACACAATATTGGATTAGTGTTGCCTGAGCTCTATTTGGTAAACTGATAGTGAGGTCTCTGTCATCACTATATTCCCGATCATTGACTCGATTTATATTAAACTGCTCTGCCTTCTCGCTCCTTCACAATAATATATATGTAATGAGTGTTTCACGACCTAAGTCCGCCAACACCTTCCTAAAACATCGTGAGGGGAGATGAGTCTTGATCACCCCAACTGCCCAAGACCTTACAAAACTTTGCCCCCCCCCCTCCTACCTCCATCACCCCCAGGGACCACAAGCTAAAAAAAAACTCTTAATAAATTGAATTACTTCTCCCTAGACACAAATGTTCCTAAACTTTGTGTATTTAGGGAGGCGTTTTGTTCCGAGGTAAAAGCTACAGTGACCCATCTGGGTATCATATCTTTTTCTATGCTCTCGATTCTATTCCCATGAAAATAAACGCACACTTCTGAATAAAGATGATAGGTTCAATTTCACCAAAAAAAGGACTAAAATGCGCAAGCACACAATGTAAAAAGAGTTAAAACAAAGAAATATCTAAACACACACACACACACACACACACACACACACAAAACATCATCAGTAACAATCTAAGAAAAAAGAAAACAGATCTAACTCGTCTTATTACTGGCGCCATAAACACTATCCCGCCAACACACACCTGGGACCAGCTATATAGCCTGTAAATTAATCCAAAGATGGCGAGAATACTAATAGAACACCCAGTGTGTCTCACCATCCCCACACTATAATAACAAACACACTCTAGAGTAGGAGAACACCCAGTGTGTCTCACCGTCCCCACACTATAATAACAAACACACTCTAGAGTAGGAGAACACCCAGTGTGTCTCACCATCCCCACACTATAATAACAAACACACTCTAGAGTAGGAGAACACCCAGTGTGTCTCACCGTCCCCACACTATAATAACAAACACACTCTAGAGTAGGAGAACACCCAGTGTGTCTCACCGTCCCCACATTATAATAACAAACACACTCTAGAGTATAGGAGAACACCCAGTGTGTCGTAACGCCCCCAGAATGTGCTGACAAACAAACCCACGAGTCATAACATGGTTGTTGAAAGAGACATACGATAACCTCGCCAGTCACCTCTCACGTTCCTGGGGCAGGAAGGTCCAGTCAGCGGAGGTCCTGCAGCCCTACAAGGAAACCTCAGCACATTCCGCCTACTCCTACTGGCGGATCAGCTACCTAAGAGCACAGGCGGCGTGGTGGGAGGGGGAATGGTGTAGATAAGTGGGTAGATGTGATATTGAATAACGTAGGTGAATAATGGTGTAATGAACATAGGAAAAAGATGGCTTGCGAACTACAGTATAGGCGTGTATAACACTGGAGGTTGGTACTATATGAGGTTGTGAACTACAGTATAGGCGTGTATAACACTGGAGGTTGGTACTATATGAGGTTGTGAACTACAGTATAGACGTGTATAATACTGGAGGTTGGTACTATATGAGGTTGTGAACTACAGTATAGGCGTGTATAATACTGGAGGTTGGTACTATATGAGGTTGTGAACTACAGTATAGGCGTGTATAATACTGGAGGTTGGTACTATATGAGGTTGTGAACTACAGTATAGGCGTGTATAATACTGGAGGTTGGTACTATATGAGGTTGTAAGCTACAGTATAGGCGTGTATAATACTGGAGGTTGGTACTATATGAGGTTGTGAGCTACAGTATAGGCGTGTATAATACTGGAGGTTGGTACTATATGAGGTTGTGAACTACAGTATAGGTGTGTATAATACTGGAGGATGGTACTATATGAGGTTGTGAGCTACAGTATAGGCGTGTATAATACTGGAGGTTGGTACTATATGAGGTTGTGAGCTACAGTATAGGCGTGTATAATACTGGAGGTTGGTACTATATGAGGTTGTGAGCTACAGTATAGGCATGTATAATACTGGAGGTTGGTACTATATGAGGTTGTGAGCTACAGTATAGACGTGTATAATACTGGAGGTTGGTACTATATGAGGTTGTGAACTACAGTATAGGCATGTATAATACTGGAGGTTGGTACTATGTGAGTTTGTGAACTACAGTATAGGCGTGTATAATACTGGAGGTTTACTATATGAGGTTGAGCTGCAGTATAGGCGTGTATAACACTGGAGGTTGGTGCTATATGAGGTTGTGAGCTACAGTATAGGCGTGTATAATACTGGAGGTTGGTACTATATGAGGTTGTGAACTACAGTATAGGCGTGTATAATACTGGAGGTTGGTACTATATGAGGTTGTGAACTACAGTATAGGCGTGTATAACACTGGAGGTTGGTCCTATATGAGGTTGTGAACTACAGTATAGGCGTGTATAATACTGGAGGTTGGTACAATATGAGGTTGTGAGCTACAGTATAGGCGTGTATAATACTGGAGGTTGGTGCTATATGAGGTTGTGAACTACAGTATAGGCGTGTATAATACTGGAGGTTGGTACTATATGAGGTTGTGAACTACAGTATAGGCGTGTATAATACTGGAGGTAGTACTATATGAGGTTGTGAACTACAGTATAGGCGTGTATAATACTGGAGGTTGGCACTATATGAGGTTGTGAACTACAGTATAAGCGTGTATAATACTGGAGGTTGGTCCTATATGAGGTTGTGAACTACAGTATAGGCGTGTATAATACTGGAGGTTGGTACTATATGAGGTTGTGAACTACAGTATAGGCGTGTATAATACTGGAGGTTGGTACTATATGAGGTTGTGAACTACAGTATAGACGTGTATAATAATGGAGGTTGGTACTATATGAGGTTGTGAACTACAGTATAGGCGTGTATAATACTGGAGGTTGGTACTATATGAGGTTGTGAGCTACAGTATAGGCGTGTATAATACTGGAGGTTGGTACTATATGAAGTTGTGAACTACAGTATAGGCGTGTATAATACTGGAGGTTGGTACTATATGAGGTTGTGAACTACAGTATAGGCGTGTATAATACTGGAGGTTGGTACTATATGAGGTTGTGAACTACAGTATAGGCGTGTATAATACTGGAGGATGGTACTATATTAGGTTGGATTGACCGTATAGGGGAGAACGTATAGTTCCTTTTTTACGTATTTGCATTATGTGAGGGTGCAGTGTTTGTTGGCGGCACAACGAGGTAGTCGGCTGTCAGTCAGAGAACGTGAAAGAGTTTTGATAGTAAGAGGAGAGTTTGGAGAGTGGGTGGAGGGAGTACATGGGGAAGGGAGGTGAGCGGGGGAAGGTATATGGGGGAAGGTATATGGGGGAGGTATATGGTGGGGGGAGGTATATGGGAGGGAGGTATATAGGACACGGAGGAGGGTACAGGGAGGAGGAAGGTGGGCAGGGAGGAAGGTGTGGGGAGGGAGGAAGGTGTGGGGAGGGAGGGAAGGTGTGTGGGAGGGAGGAAGGTGTGGGAGGGAGGAAGGTGTGTGTGGGGGAAGGTGTGTGGGAGGAAGGTGTGTGGAAGGGAGGAAGGTGTGTGGGTGGGAGAGGGTGTGTTGAAGGGAGGATGCTGTGGGGGAGGAGAGTATGTGGGGGGAGGGAGGGAGTTGTGGGGAGGAAGGTGTGCAGGGGAAGGGGAGTGCAGTGGAGGAAGGGAGTTTGGGGAGGGAGGCAGTGAGGGAGGGGCAGGGAGGTAGTGAGGGAGGGAGGGGAGGGAGTGGGAGGGAGGGGAGGGAGGTAGTGGAGGGAGGGAGGGGTAGTGAGGGAGGGAGGGGAGGGAGGTAGTGAGGGAGTAAAGGTGTAGAGGCTGCTGGTGAAGGCACCGCTTCAGATGATAATATTGACGAGGTGGAGACATGAAGGAACCGGCCCAGTGATGGTCTTGGCGATAATGTAGTTGAAGGGGCAGCTTAAGGGGGTTGACGGAGGGACGGGGTGGGGGTTAAAATGAGGTTGAAGGGAACTGCAGATAGCTGTTGGAGGTAGCTGGAGGCCGGAGGGAGATGACTCGACAAAGTCCGACAAGAGATAGAGGTGTCGAAGAAGCTTTTGCTGTTGAGTAAGGGAGGGTCTCGGGTTCTAGTGCAGAGAAGGAAAAAAGTGTATAGGGTAAAGGCCTGTTGGCGGCTGGAGGAAAAGGGGTGAGTGACTGAGTTAAGATGTTTGCTAACAAGGTGGCTGGGAGGTTTGTATCAGTCGTTAAGGACGATGGTCCAGGTGACAGACTTATTCCTTCAGCGAGCAGTAAAGAAACGTCAAACAGGACTGGTCTACTTCTGTGTCCAAACGCAGGCAGTAAATTTACAATGATATGCAGTAATTTTGGAGATTCATTAGCATCTTGCTTATGTAATCGCAACACGAACCTAATTACGTTTGGCTCGCAAGCTCTCTGTTGCATGCAAGCAGCACAGTCGGGCCAGTGTACCTGCCTTCAACAACATGTAGACCATAATGCGTTGTATATACATGAGTGACATATCAGCAGATGTGATCACTGAGCGAGTCTTTGCAGAGGAGACGTCGCAAAGGTAATGTGAATGTGTTAGAGCAATGGAAGAGGAGCAGCTCTCGTGGTAGAATTGAGATTATTAAAGATCCTGAGGTTATGCTTAGATCACAAGCCCCGCCAGAGTCCATACGGGGTGAAGAGGCCGCTAACGTAACGTGGAGGAATGCTAGTAAATGTCAGTATAAAGAGTAATTTTTCGGCCCACTTTCGTACAACACATCAGTTGTACACAGTTCCTGTAGTAGCTGTGAACTATGAATGACAGTAACAGTAGCAACAAAGTACCTAAACAGGCCCCGGCAGTAGAAGTACCTTAAAAGTCCCCCAACAGTAGCAGTAGTATTTAAAGAGGTCCTAGCAGAAGGAGAAGTATTTGAAGAGGCTTCAGTATTGACAGGCGCTCCGGAAACTCGGTAGAAAGTTGAAGCAGCAGTACAGTAGTTATAAGGGCGAACGTGTTTACTTGGTGGCTTATCGAAGATTTTTAAAATAAAGTTTAATGTACAGTCCCCAAAAAGTATGGTTAGCCATGGGGTCGATGTGAATCGAGGCTCTCCGAACAATGTTACTCGATCTCTTTCTGAACGGTTGTTAATTCTACATCCGCGACCTTCAAACATGAATGAGTATATACAGGTACGTTTTCCAGCAACACATACATTAATATAGTTTAATGAATTTCTTGTTGCATTGAAGTATCTAGTATGCCGTACAAATCTAGCCCCATCTCTAGCTGTGGATCATAATTATCAAAGCATTTCGTCTAGCGTTTCAAATTGAAGTGAATAAAAAATTTAACGATACCTGGGGGGGGGTGGGGGGGCTGTTCATAAACTAGCGCCGTGTTGCGAAGATCTAATACATCAAACATAATGTTTGATGATTCTAGTATGGTTATGTCCTAATTTCTTGAGTTAAGGATATCTGTGTATTAACACGCGTTTCCCTCGCAACATCGTTTGAAACAGATTCACGGATAACTAATTATTCATATACTTTGGTGAAGGGTGGACCCCCGACTCTCCGGGTATAATACAAAGGACCATTAATGAAATCCTAAGAGTAATTTTGTAAATACTCCACAATAATTTATTTCATTCAACTCCATGTGTCTTAACTCCTAAAAATATACTTCGGGTGAACGACAACGCACCACTCAGGCAGCAGAGTAACAAAGAGAAGTACCGCGAGAACATCAATACCTCATCTCAATAGGGTCGAAACATTCCAGCCGCTGTTGGAAGATGATATGTGGGAACTGGGAAGAAGACATGAGGCTGTTGATGCTAAATTTTACGCTTTATAAACTATTACACGTTTTAATCAAATAAATACTTTTAATTAAGGCGTTATATATAGTTGTTTAAAGTGCAGGGTCTCCTTATACACCATCGTGTTCCGTCCAGCCGTAAACAATGTGAGTAACCAGAGTAAACACTGAACCTGCACCACTTGTCACAACAGCACAATAAAGGGAGGGTAAGTTGGCGGTGTATAGTGTGTGGGCGACGCCCTAGTTAGCCAACAGCCGGATATTTATACCCCTCCCCCCGCCACACTGGTGAGGGCTGACACACTCTACCTGCCCGCCACACTAGTGAGGGCTGCCACACTCCTCCACCTACCCGCACGTAGGTAGCCCTTAAGTTAGAGTATAACACCCGGTGGTGAGGGTACTGGCCACGGAGGGACAGGCTGGACTGTGTTGTGGTGTAAACATTAGCCAGTGCTTCTAGTTCCTCCCTACAGTTAACTGATGGTATACTCGCAGCTTCAAGGTGTCTCTCATGTTTAAGTATAAACTGAAGAAAATTGTTAGCTATATAAGCAAAATGATTTAACCAACCCAAAAAATAATCCCTCAAACCATTTTTATTCAGTTAGTATTCAGGCAATGATTTTTTTTAATTGAATTTGTTTTCGAAGTAAACACCGTTACTTAATTAAGCGTCGACAGCTGGCTACATTTTCCTTTCTCTAACAAGAATGAATTATTGAATTATTATAAGGAAGTGGGCGCTTATTTTACAGCGGGTGGTAAGGCACGTGAGCAAAGGAGAGGCGAGGGACGTGGTGAGGGAGAATGTGGAGTGATGGAAACGCATTACGAGGTATACCCTAGCAAGAGAGGGAAGAACATCATTATACTTTAGAATCTAGGTTTGTAGTCAATTGAAAAAAATTAAATACAATCCAGCCATCAAGGTGCTATCATGAAGTCCGAGGGTTGACGCCCACGACCCACCATGGAAACTAATTTCGGATTCTCTTTGCCAATGCTCCAACATTTTGTAACTCTCAAGAGGACCGAGTTTTTAATACCATTCATCCACCTCAGTACCTGCTTACCCTGACCCTCCTTCCCTCAATTTTACCCCCTAATCTCCCGCCCATTATCCACTCATCTCTAATTATAGAACAAAAGTATTTTATTTATATTATTCTATACATTTTCAGTATTAATCTCGCTCCTGCAGTCAATCCTGGTATTTCTGCTTATGTTTATCTATCAGTAAATACATATCTAACACTTCAGTTTCTCCGCGGGTCTGGTGACAGAACAGGTCGTCCACGCTTCTGACATAAAGAATTGGCATTTTTTTTTCATTTATTGGGCACCCCCCTACATCCTTGTGTAAGGTGAAGCGCAGAAGCGTTTACAGCGCCCAACAGGGAAGCATGCTAAGTTCATGCTTGCCTTATGTCTCATGAGTTAAGGGCGTAGAAGCCTGAAGAGTCGAGGGCGTAGAAGCCTGAAGAGTCAATGGTTTATGTCTAAGCAAGTTATTGGAAGCTCCAACAACTTGTCCCTGAATACGAATTCGCAACTTTCGATTTACAGCAAGTACCTACTTTGCTGCTACGTGAACAGGGACCAAGGGGACTAGGAAGAGTGTCCAAACAACTTCCGCCGGCCCGGGAATCGAACCCGTGACATCTTGCTTGCGAGGCAAGAACGGTACCGCTCTACCACCAGCTCCCCAGAATTGGCATTTGTGTACACTTTATCTACAACAATATAACGTCCCATTATAATATATCTACAAGATTATTAAATATTGCTTTTTGCGAGATTCAATATTTTTTTTTAAACTTTCGCTTTCATATCCACCAACACAAGTAATGTAAAAGACCATTATTGTTTTTCCATCGGTTTGAGTTCCTCATAATTTCTAACTTGGGAACAGACATAGTCCCGTGTTTACCTTCATTATATAATACAGTACTTGTCTCATTAAAAAAGTAAAAAGTATGATTAAATTCAGGTACTTACATTACAGTTTCGTACTGGCTATATTTTTTCAAGAGTTTAATTAATTTAATTTTTCACCCCATTAAATTCTTATTCAAAATCCATACAACAGATAAACCAATTCCTTGGAACTTCTAAAGCCTTTTAGGTGATTTCCCCAACCAAAGATTTATTTACTAGTTTTTCTTCCCTTTCTAACTCAAACATATATATATATATATATATATATATATATATATATATATATATATATATATATATATATATATATATATATATATATATATATATATATATATATATATATATATATATATATATATATATATATATATATATATATATATATATATATATATATATATATATATATATATATATATATATATATATCTTGATAAAATCACACGGGAAGATGGAAACAACGGAGTACCTTAGCTTTCGTCTTTATTCAAGACATCTTCAGAGGCAACTGGATTACATGGACAGAGAGAGGCTTAAATATACAGGGTGACCTAAAAACATGAGGTCAGGTCAAAATGATGACATCCACTAATCCCCACACCAACACACACGTAGAGGAGCTTAAGAGAAGGGAGGTGACGTGACTAGACAAGTCAGGTCAGAAAAAAGGGGGCCCACAAAATAACTATCATACATCTAGATCAAAGGTTTTCAAAGCATTTTTAACCTTGGGCCACTGACAAATAAATTTATGTAACATATTATCAGTTTTGAACTGACCATCATATATATATATGTGTGTGTGTGTAATTCCTCATGTATCTGACCAGAAATATTACTCGCACAAAGTCTTGAAGAAAGCGCGCACACACAAATACATTAACACAATCGACACGCGTCCACATTCCAGGACCCAGAGGAAAGGAAATTAGAGGGGAGAGACACTATTGTATGGCAGATGTACAACCACAGACAAGGGAAGTGACTCAGCTCCTCCCTGCCTACCCTACCCTACCCAACCAACCATGTCCCTTGCCTCCTACCTCCCCCCTGCCTACCCTACCCTCCTACCCCCATCCATTCCTTTCCTACCCTACCAGCCTTATGTCCCTACCGTTCTACCTCCCTCCTTGCCTATCCTACCAACCATGACCATACCCTCCACCTCCCTCACTTTCCTGTCTCCTACTACTCCACCTCCCCGCTGACGCAGGCCACCACAGCCAAGGTCCGGGCGAGGGGCCACACACATCATCATTGATTTTTGCCTGATAATTATACTCGTCTCGGTAATTACATTCTTTTGGTTGCACAAGTGGCAGACAGGGCGGCGTGACACTGCCAGGATGAAGGTCGGGAGGAAGCTCTACACATCCCTGGTCTAACCCAACATACTTTTACTCTAGTCATAAATGTGTTCCTGCAGATTTATAATTGCAATCCAAAGTTAATCTGTATCCATACGATTTTATCTAGTTTATTTTCAGTCCAGTTTGTGACTCTATTTTCGTCTGCTCGACAGTGTGTTATCACATTCACATATATGATCAACCATTACAAAAACGGTTCACAGCTGATCGCGTAAGTTGACAGGTGGTTTATTGCTCACACCCTAAATGTGCCCAATAATTTTAGCACAGTTAATTGGTGTCCAGAAGAAAAAAAAATGCGTAAACATTGTAACCTGTACAATATCTGTGAAGAGGAAGCATAAGTGGATGAATCCCGCTGGTCTGTCCAGGGTAACCCAGTCCGTGGCCACAAGACGGAATGTCCCTCGGGTCATGTGTTATTATCATGCCGCCACGAGGTTGGGGCCGACCACCATGTGCCTTCACATAGCCAAAGATATTTACTACCCATTGAAGGTCTGGAAAATACGCTGTCTGGGTCATGTCTTATACTGCTCAGAGGATAAGCATGGGGTGCACAATAAACTAGCTGCTATCAACAGCAAAATTGAAAGAAAAGTCTAATTCTTATACAGGTTGTGATAAATGGTTGTATTTATAGCAACCACTAACAGACCCAGATGTTAGATGACACTGCAGAGGTAGACACACGAGCCCCAGTTATATACAGGACCTGGACACAGACTGACAGGCTGGGTCAGAACAAAGCCTGGAAGATGGCAGACATGTTGGTGTCAGAAAAAGTTCTTAGGAGATAGTTTGGCTAATGGGAACTAGATTCTATGAGATTAGATGATGGGTGCCATTTCAATGCCTGGGAGACGGTTAGGGCATTGAATACGGTGCCATTACAAAGCTCAGTGACGGTTAAGATGCTGGGTGCCAGAATAGAACCTAGGAGGGGCGCCGCGTCACGGGTGACTGAACACAACTCTCCCTGAGAGACCGCCGACGCCGCCACCATAACATCTTGACCTCTACACTGTAATCCTTTTGCGCTACCGTTCACAGGATGAGTACGGGGTGCACAATATACTAGCCACTGTAACTGACAAAATTAAAAAATATATTAATTATCTCCCCCACCACTACTACCTCTACCACTACCACCACCACCACCTCTACCACAATCACTACCTCCATCACCACTACCACCACCTCTGCAACCACTACCACCACCTCTGCAACCACTACCACCTTCTCCGCCACCACTACCTCCATCACCACTATCACCTCCACCACCACTACCACCTCCACCACCACTACCACCTCCACTACCACATCTACCACCACCACTTCTATTACCACCACTACCACCTCTAATACAGCTCCATCACCACTACCACCACTACTACCTCAACCACTACCCCTCTACCACCTCCATCACCTCTACCACCTCCACCACTACCACACCTCGCTGCAACACTACACTCACCGTCCTACTGTTCCTCACATGAGAATCAGGAAACAATCATACCAGGGTCGGGACAAGAATTTAATTTCGTCTGACATATTGGAAGGAACATACTCTAAACAATGTGACAGTCTATTACGTGCCCTGGTCCACTTACTGAAATGCAAAGCCTTAATTGGTTTCCGATACTTTCATTAAAATCTCAGGTTTAATCCAAGCCAATAATGTAAATTTCGAGTCTCGCAGAGGAATCGATAATATTGCCGCGTAAGACTCCAAGGTGGGCGTGTACAGTATTTGGGACTTTCACCGTATCCGGTAACATGGAAGTATCTCTAGTACTCCCTCACAATTTTTACAATTAGCCCCGCTAGGAGGCTAGTTTATTGGGCACCCCCTTGCATCCTGTGCAAGGCGAAGCGCAAAAGCGTTTACAGCGCCCAACAGGGAATCATGTGTAGTTCATGCTGGCATTCGTGCCTCAGAAATTGTTGGTGGCAAAAACTGGCCGATGAAACACAAGTTCGTGTTTGACTCGTGCATTCTTGGGTGTTATAGAAGACTTTCTGAGAGTGGCTAGCTAAATGCTGACGAGATTACAGGTGATAATTGTTGTAGTTGAAGAAAACAAGGATTTTATATTAAGGTCAGAAAACACATTTTATATATATATATATATATATATATATATATATATATATATATATATATATATATATATATATATATATATATATATATATATATATATATATATATATATATATATATATATATATATGTGTGTGTGTGTGTGCGCGAGTAATATCCAGGAAGATTTTTCCTTCATTCGTAGTAGCCTACACACAAACACAATTCTACCAACATTATTTTAGAGTTTTCTTGAGAGGAAAAAATGGGATATGGACCAACAGCCTTCCTAAATATTGTCACCATTTAAATATAAATGAAAAGCATAAGACATTTATGGTAAATGTAATATTTCTGTAAAATACTGATGGCAATCCGCCAGTTAACATCGGAAGGTGAAAATTGTCAAGTTTCTTTGAAGATAAAAAGAGAGATAATATTGCATATAAAATCTTGGGAGCAACAGGAGAATATACGAGTGTGTGTGTGTGTGTGTGTGTGTGTGTGTGTGTGTGTGTGTGCGCGCGAGCGCCCCACTACCATGGTACTCTGCCAACACAGCTGGCGTTAGAGTGTAATAGACACTAGGTATTGCTAGCTTATGCAGATACAGGAAAATATGAGGATCCTAATCTCTACCATCAAGTTTTACACGACTATGAAACACTGGCGGTAGTGCCTGACCTGGGGTTAATATTTAAGGTGGAGGTGGAGGATTGTGTACGTGATTACTGCCAGTGTGGACGTGACGCTGGCCCACCACGCTACCCACACCACACTCACGTTCCACCATGGGGAAAGATTGTAATAATTTTTGCCCAAACCTGCCTAGTGTCAAGCGACGCTCTGGTAGTGAGGGGTGGGGGGGGGGAGGGGGGAGATGAAGTTAGAATTTTCCTGTACCTTTCCTGCATTTCCACACAATATCTGCAATATGTATTAAGGAAATGAGCTCAATGTGGGAAAGACTCTTTCCTTTAACGAAAAATTTGCTATATTGAAATTTTTAAAATTCGAAGATATTAACACCTACTGCTGTGCCCTCTTTGTTTACAAATCTATCAATCATTTGCTTGACAATAATTACCTCCAGTTTCGGAATAATCAGAGATACAACTTAAGGCACCTAGAGCTACTAAGACCACCCCCCATGCGCTCCTCTCAGTCCCAGACCTCCATAAAATATCATGGTGTGAAGGTGTGGAACAACTTACCCCCACCCATCAGAGCAAAGACTACGCTCCCTTCCTTTAAATCATCTCTAAAAAAATATCTATTGTCGAAGTATTAATATTTCTTGTAACACTTACTATATTTCCAGTACCTGCTTTTATTGTCCCACCAAATCCGTTTTATCAAAAATTATCATGTAAATAAGTAAGTAATTACCATTGCAATACACATAATTGCCAACTAGACATAATCCTGAAAACTTTGTCCTCTTGTTCAACCTGATTACTGCACAACCCAGGTTGTACTGCTCCCCCATTATAATTATGTTTTTAAATTCCACTCTAATTTATATGTATAATAATAATAATAATAATAATAATAATAATAATAATAATAATAATAATAATAATAAACGGTTTATTGAAAAAGTTTGCAGCCCGAAGGCTGAAAATATACATTGGACATAAATGACTTATTACATACATTGGTGGTTTAACAAAAGCCTTCATTAGAGAAAGGTGAAGGAACATACAGTGAACATACAGATTAATGTTTACACACGTAGATCATGTGAGCTGAGGTGTTGAACAGCAGACACGTAGTGTAGTAACTCCCTCACAGATGGCGTTATGAGGGGCATCACGTGGAGTACTAGTTCCCTCACAGGTGGTGTTATGAGGGGCTTGACGTGGTGTAGTAATTCCCTCACAGATGGTGTTACGAGGGGCCTGATGATGTAGTAGTTACTTCACATATGGTGTATGAGGGGCCTGATGATGTAGTAATTCCCTCACAGATGGTGTTATGAGGGGCCTGATGTGGTGTAGTAATTACCTCACAGATGGTGTATGAGGGGCGTGATGTGGTGTAGTAATTCCCTTACAGATGGTGTTATGAGGGGCATCACATGGCGTAGTAATTCCCTCACAGATGGGGTTATGAGGGGCATCACGTGGTGCTGTAGCAACTCATTCACTATGTGGTGTCGTAGCATCATGGGGACACCACGTGGTCAGTTGTCACAGCTATAGATCGTATTAGGACTAAGGGAGGGATCCCTATCATATACGGTGTCCTGCCTAGAAGGAGTGTTGGCAGTGAATGGTTGTCAAGGGCAGTTGGTGTCAACGACCGTCTTGACAGATATTGCAAGTCAATATCAGTCCCATTCATTGACAACTGGGACAACTTCTATGGCAGAAGGGACCTTTATGCTAGGGATGGGGTGCACCTGTCTAGGGATGGAGTAGCAACCCTGGCTGGGGCTCTAGAGGGGGCAGTTCAAAAGATATCGAAGTCTTTAAACTGCTAGGAGAACATATGAGCACGGGGGTGGAGGAGACTGCAGTGGGAGGGGTAAACAAAGTGAAAGATTACAGGGAAATAGTCTTAGGAATGATGACAAAACTAAATTAGACGGAGTTTAAAACTAAACGCGGTAAGGGAGGACTCAGAACACGACTAACTTAAATGTATACTACGCGAACAGTAGAAGTATGAGAAACAAAATGGATGATATTAGGGCCTTGGTATGTACCGAAAAAATCGATATAATTGCATTCACTGAAACATGGATCAACCTAGACACACGTGAGTTACCAGTCGAATACCAAATTGCGGGTTACAAACTGTTCCATACCGATAGGCAGACCAGGAAAGGAGGCGGAGTAGCAATCTATATTAGGGATAATCTGAAGTGTGAAATAAACATGGAAATAAAAACTGAGAGGAATACAGAAACAATTTGGATAGAATTAAGCGACGGTTGGGAAAA
The DNA here is from genome assembly GCF_018991925.1 of Homarus americanus. Taxonomy (NCBI): domain Eukaryota; kingdom Metazoa; phylum Arthropoda; class Malacostraca; order Decapoda; family Nephropidae; genus Homarus; species Homarus americanus. The sequence goes on along the minus strand of NW_024754351.1, from coordinate 143,870 downwards.
ATTAATCACAGGAGTAATATATAGACCTCCCAATCTTGATAGAGTTAGTGAGCGACTTATCTGGGATGAAATGCGCAGGGCTTCCATACACAACAAAGTCTGTATAGTAGGCGACTTTAACCTTGGCCAAATAGATTGGACTGACCTTACGGGTAACTCAGAATCAGAGGATTTTCTCGAGACGATCCAGGACTGTTTCCGAAGTCAACATATAACCGAACCCACACAGGGTAATAATATACTCGATTTAGTTCTGTCGAACAGAGAAAACCTCATTAGCAATGTCGAGGTAGGGAACGAACTTGCAAACAGCAATCACAAAGAAATTCGATTCCAGTTAGATTTTCAGGGCAGACGAAAGGAAAATTCCACTAAAGTACCAGATTTCAGAAGGGCAAACTTTGACAGTTTAAAGAGGCAGCTCAGAGACGGGGTGTTGCGCTTGGCCGTGAACCTGACAGATGACACCGACCTGACACCGAGATCTGAGATTGCCGAGTTCCACGACAATTTAAATAGTGAGTTACTTAATGCACAAAGGCAGAACATACCATACAAAAACTCAGATCAGACAACAATGACCCTAAATGGATAAATAATTATTTAAAGAACATCATTGGCCAAAGGAAGGCTATAGGTAGAAGGATAAATCGTGGCGAAATTCACCTCCGGGACTATTATAGGGTATTGGCGAGTAGGGTTAAAACCGAGATAAGGAAAGCAAAGAGGAATAATGAGGTAAGGATAGCAAGGGAGGCGAAGACAAACCCCAAAGGATTCTACCAAATGTATCAAACTAAAACATGAGAAAGATTGGACCAATACGGTCAGATTCCGGCGAGCTCACTGATAACGATGGAGAAATGAGCAATAATTTGAATAAATATTATTCAACAGATTTCACCACAGAAAATTTAAACATGATACCCGAGGCACCGACCCTATTCAGAGATAGTGAAGAAAACAAATTAAGTGAGATAGTAGTGACTAGTAACGATGTTAGTAAGCAAATAGACAAACTAAAGCCTAATAAGTTACCTGGTCCCGATGAGATATTTGCCAGAGTATTAAAGGAATGTAAGGATGAGCTAAGTATGCCCTTAGCAAAGTTGTTTAACGTGTCCTTAAAAACAGGTGTAGTACCAGAATCCTAGAGGATAGCGAATGTAAAACGACTTTCAAGAAGGGGGATAGATCACTACCCTCTAACTACCGCCCAATCAGTCTAACATCAATAGTAGGGAAATTACTGGAAGCAATCATTTCAAACTCTATTCGAAATCACCTGGAGAAGCACCGATTGATCAATGATTCCCAGCATGGCTTCACAAGCGGACGTTCTTGCCTAACTAATCTATTAACACTCTTTTCATCAGTTTTCGAATTCGTGGACGCGGGGCACAATTATGATGTGGTATATCTCGAATTTAGCAAAGCCTTCGACAGAGTCCCCCACGAAAGACTAATTAGAAAGGTAGAAGCTCATGGCATCAAAGGTGACATCCTTAAATGGATTAGGCCGTGGTTACAGGACAGGAAACAGCGAGTGAGCATTAACGGCACTAAGTCCCATTGGAGCAACGTCACAAGTGGAGTTCCCCAAGGCTCATTACTTGGACCATTATTATTTATTATATACATAAACGACATAGATATCGGCATAGACAGCAACATAAGTAAATTTGCTGATGACACTAAAATAGGACGTGTTATTAAATCTGACGAGGACTTGGCAAAACTACAGGAAGATCTAAACAAATTTTTTGAATGGTCTGAAAAATGGCGAGAGAGATTTAGGAGTAATGATAAGTAGGAACCTTAAGCCAAGTAAACAATGTGTTTTTGCTCGTAACAAGGCTAATAAAGTACTTGGGTTCATACAAAGGAGTGTTAGTTACAAAACTAGCGAGGTCATCCTAAAACTGTATCTTGCTCTTGTGAGACCACACCTGGATTACGCAGTCCAGTTCTGGTCACTGTATTACAGAATGGATATAGAATCCTTGGAAAGAATTCAGAGGAGAATGCCAAGACTAATCCCGGGCATTAGGAACCTTGAGTATAGAGACAGGTTAAAGCATCTTAATTTGCACTCCCTCGAGAGACGTAGAGCGAGGGGCGACCTGATAGAGGTGTATAAGTAGAAGGCAGGGCTAAACAAAGGGTACATTACAAAGGTACTCAAACTATCCAACCAGGAGCGAACTCGTAACAATGGTTTTAAATTAGACAAATTTAGATTTAGGCGTGAAATAGGTAAACACTGGTTTGGAAACAGAGTAGTGGATGAATGGAACAAGTTACCAAATATCATCATTAACTCGAATACGCTGAATAGCTTCAAACATAGGTTGGATGCTTATATGAGCAATAGGGGTTGGGTGTAAACGGGACTGCCCAGTATGGGCCAATAGGCCCGCTGCAGTTTCCTCCATTCTTATGTTCTTAGGACTTTACTCACTCAAGTGGGTGAGGTGTGGTCCCCGGCTTCTCTATCGTGGAGTCTCAGGGGAATTATCACTGGGTACCTGGGACCTCACTGCGTGAAGGTTAGCTCAAGAACATAAAAATGGAGGAAACTGCAGCAGGCCTATTGACCCATACTAGGCAGTCCCGTTTATACCCAACCCCTATTGCTCATATAAGCATCCAACCTATGTTTGAAGCTATTCAGCGTATTCGAGTTAATGATGATATTTGGTAACTTATTCCACTCAACCACTACTCTGTTTCCAAACCAGTGTTTACCAATATCACGCTGAAATCTAAATTTGTCTAATTTAAAACCATTGTTACGGGTTCGCTCCTGGTTGGATAGTTTGAGTACCTTTGTAATGTCCCCTTTGTTTAACCCTGACTTCCATTTATACACCTCTATCATGTCGCCCCTCACTCTGACGTCTCTCGAGGGAGTGCAAATTAAGATGCTTTTACCTGTCTCTGTATTCAAGGTTCCTAATGCCCGGAATTATTCTTGTCATTCTCCTTTGGATTCTTTCCAATGATTCTATATCCATTCTGTAATACGGTGACCAGAACTGTACTGCGTAATCCAGGTGAGGTCTCACAAGCGCTAGATATAATTTTAAGATGACCTCGCTAGTCTTGTAACTAACACTCCTTTGTATGAACCCAAGTACTTTATTAGCCTTGTTACAAGCAAAAACACATTGTTTACTTGGCTTAAGATTCCTACTTATCATTACTCCTAAATCTCTCTCGCAGTTCGATTCCACAATGGCATCGTTGTTCATCTGGTAACTGGTTTCCCTGTTTACATCTCCTACACTGAGTACTTTACATTTGTCCACATTGAATTTCATCTGCCATTTTTCCGACCATTCGAAAAATTTGTTTAGATCTTCCTGTAGTTTTGCAGAGTCCTCGTCAGATTTAATTACACGTCCTATTTTAGTGTCATCAGCAAATTTACTTATGTTGCTGTCTATGCCGATATCTATGTCGTTTATGTATATAATAAGTAATAATGGTCCAAGTACTGACCCTTGGGGAACTCCACCAGTGACGTTGCTTGGGTAAGATTCAACTGCCGTGTATGTATGTAAATAATAATAATAATAATAATAATAATAATAATAATAATAATAATAATAATAATAATAATAATAATAAACGGTTTATTAATAGAGTTGCAGCCGGTGGCTGAAAATATACAGACTTACATTTAATTTAGACATAGTGTGTGTGTGTATATATGTGTGTATATATGTATGTATATATATATATATATATATATATATATATATATATATATATATATATATATATATATATATATATATATATATATATATATATGTGTGTGTGTGTTTGTGTGTATATGTATAGGTATGTGGATATGTATGTATAAATAAATAAAAAATAAATAAAAAAATAAAAATAATAAATAATAAAATAACTAAATATTGAAGTGATAACCGTGGTAACATTATGAGATGTACTTATTACAACCATGCTATTGGACTATTCCAGATGATACTAAATGTTTCATAATACTTCCTTGAGATAAATGTATAGTATATATCAGGTGCCTCAAAGAGAGCTCAGGTTCTCAACTGGCTCAGCCATGTTAATATTGTTATTATTATCCACTCTGTATCTGTATTTTTCTGGCTAAATAAACTGTTACAATTAAATTCAATTCAATAACGCGCGTGTTTAAAGGATTCTCTCGCTTCCTCAACACTTATAAGTTTTGGTGAGTAGAAACTCTAATCCAATATTGTCATTAACACACTTTTTACCATACAAAGCAATCATCTCGACTGGTAGCTTACTGACGGGCCAAAATTAAAACACAGGAACGGCAGAGCACGTCGGGAGTAAAGTGTAATCCTGACCACTTCAAGAATGTAACTTATGAACTTTTATGAGTGACTCGGCTTTTCATGCTAATATGACGGTAAGTGACACACGAAACGGCCACACACAATATAGCAGAGAGAGAAGTGGCCACACACACTATAGCAGAGAGAGAAGTGGCCACACACACTATAACAGAGAGAGAAGTGGCCACACACACTTTAGCAGAGAGAAGTGGCCACACACACTATAGCAGAGAGAGAAGTGGCCACACACACTAAGGCAGAGAGAGAAGTGGCCACACATAATACCAAATGGAGTGGTCATACACGTATAATAATGGTTGGCCCGCGGGTTTGAGGATGGCTAGCCCTAGGGCGACCTAAGCTTGAATTTGTTAAGGTGTAGAAGCTGTTGCCAACAAAACAACCCCACCCTAAGATTAACGAGATGCAAGACCCATTGTCAAGGAATAGTCCGAGAAGACCGGACAACTCGCCAACTGCACTGGCTAACCATTAACCTGGAACACGATCGGCAAATCTATTAACATCCAGGTTCGTAATTACTACTGAATAGACAGGCAAATGACGTAAGGAATCTTGCCCATAGCTTCACGTTGCCCGGGGATCGAACCCGGGTCCACACGCTTGTGAGGATAGCATACTGACCATTACACCACATATGCGGCGACTCTATGCACTATAAAATAGTAAGGGTTGGCCTTCTACGGCAACATAGTGTGAGGGGTGGCCTTATACAGCAACATACAGTGAGGGGTGGCCTTATACAGCAACATACAGTGAGGGGTGGCCTTATACAGCAACATACAGTGAGGGGTGGCCTTATACAGCAACATACAGTGAGGGGTGGCCTTATACAGCAACATACAGTGAGGGGTGGCCTTATACAGCAACATACAGTGAGGGGTGGCCTTATGCAGCAACATACAGTGAGGGGTTATACAGCAACATACAGTGAGGGGTGGCCTTATACAGCAACATACAGTGAGGGGTGGCCTTATACAGCAACATACAGTGAGAGGTGGCCTTATACAGCAACAAACAGTGAGAGGTGGCCTTATACGGCAACATACAGTGAGGGGTGGCCTTATGCAGCAACATACAGTGAGGGGTGGCCGTATACAGCAACATACAGTGAGGGGTGGCCTTATACAGCAACATACAGCGAGGGGTGGCCTTATATAACATGAGTGTGTCTATACGGGTAGAGAAGCCACTCCAGGGATTATCAGACTACTAAATCGTCCTTCATTCACAATTTGGGCGTCCCCGGAGCGCCGCCTGGGTACACTGGAGGTAAAAATTTACATCATCTTCTTGTTTACGTTGTGGTGGTCACTGATTATGGTAAATTGTTAACAGCTTTCACTCAACGGTGACAGTTTTTTTTGGTGAAGGGACGATGCCTTTGCTGTCTTCTGATTCACAGCGTTGCCAAAATGAGGAAAAACTCTTTAAAAATATTCAAAGATATTTTTTCTTAGTGTTCTCATTAATAACCAAATTTCTCTACATCACCATAGCCAACAGTCACCCAGAGAGGAGCATCTCTCACTACAGCCCACAGTCACCCAGAGAGGAGCATCTCACTACAGCCAACAGTCACCCAGAGACGAGCATCTCTCACTACAGCCAACAGTCACCCAGAGACGAGCATCTCTCACTACAGCCCACAGTCACCCAGAGAGGAGCTTCTCTCACTCTCACTACAGCCCTCAGTCACCCATAGAGGAGCTTCTCTCACTCTCACTACAGCCCACAGTCACCCATAGAGGAGCTTCTCTCACTACATCCCACAGTCACCCATAGAGGAGGAGCTCACTCCCACAGTCACCCTCACCATAGAGGAGCCCACAGTCACACATCCCAAGGAGTCACTGCCATAGAGGAGCTTTCACTCTCACGGTCACCCATGCCCACAGTCACCTATAGGAGCTCTCTCTCTCACTCTCACGGTCACCCATGGAGGAGCTTTCCACTACAGCCCACAGTCAATAGACCTCACTACAACCCACATCACCATAGAGGAGCTTCTCTCACCAGAGGAGCTTCTCTCACTCTCACTACAACCCACGGTCACCCATGGAGGAGTTTCTCTTACTCTCACTACAACCCACAGTCACACTCATAGAGGAGCTTCTCTACTCCCACTCACCCACTCACTCTCTACTACATCCCACAGTCACCCATATAGAGGACTCTCACTACAGCCCACATACCCATAGAGGAGCTCTCTCACTACAGTCACTCCTCACTCACTATAACCCACGGTCACCATAGAGGAGCTTTCACTACAACCCATAGTCACCTATATAGAGGAGCTCACTCTCTCACTACATCCCACAGTCACCCATAGAGGCTTCTCCTGACTCTCACTACAGCCCACAGATCACCCATAGAGGAGCTTCTCTCACTACAGCCCACAGTCACCCATGAGTCACTACAGCCCTGATCACCCGCGGATTTCTCACTCTCACTATAACCCACGGTCACCCATAGAGGAGCTCTCACTCTCACTACAGCCCATCACCCATAGAGGAGCTTCTCTCACTCTCACTACAGCCCTCAGTCACCCATAGAGAGCTTCTCTCACTCTCACTACAGCCCAGTCACCTATAGAGGAGCTTCACTCACTACAGCCCACAGTCACCCATAGACTACTCACTACAGCCCAAAGTCACCCATATAGGAGCTACTCTCACTACAACCCACAGTCACCCATAGAGGAGCTTCTCTCACTACATCCCACAGTCACCCATAGAGGAGCTACTCTCACTCTCACTACAGCCCTCAGTCACCCATAGAGGAGCTTCTCTCACTCTCACTACAGCCCAGTCACCCATAGAGGAGCTTCTCTCACTCTAGCCCACAGTCACCCACAGAGGAGCTTCTCTCACTCTCACTACAGCCCACAGTCACCCATAGAGGAGCTTCTCTCACTCTCACTACAGCCCACAGTCACCCATAGAGGAGCTTCTCTCACTCTCACTACAGCCCACAGTCACCTACAGAAGAAACTCTCTCCATGCTGCTCACAGTAAGCTAAGAAACACTCACATCATATCTCTCCTTTACGGTGGTTACAAGTTGGTAAGTAATCGGGGTGGCAAGAGAGTTTCCTCCACACATAAGAAGACAAGACACGAGTCCATGTTTTGTATAAAGTAATCCTCGCTGGTCCGGGGAGAGCTGTGGGCAAGAAGCTGGGTCGCTGTGGCCCATTTGTCTTACTTCCGGCACTCAAATTCCCATTTGCTCTAATTCTTCTCCTTTTATTCCTCTCCATTGTATATTGGCTTCTTTTAGTCTCCCCATTTTTCCTGGTTCATACTACTTCTCCTCTTCCTCCCACACCGTATAAATCATGACCTAGTATATCTATCATCGAGTAATGTTCTCTAATTTAACTGTGTAGGTATTAACAAGGATAATTAGACTCAAAAATTGTTTCCTCCAACAGTTATGAGTGAATATATTTTCCTTCTTTGTCTCATCTCGCCATTAAAACTGGAATGACTAAAGTTTCATCTTTGAAATCGTGAAATGGCTTCCTTCCTTGGAACTCAAAACTACGGTCATTCCTTCGGTCATTTTTAAACCTCCCTAACTTTAGTAATATCATTATCTTTCTTTTGAACTTAAGAGTCTAATAATAATACTCGTTTTCATTTTCTTGATCATAAGTTATGTCAGTTTCTTACAGTCTCCTCGTCCACGGCCGACCATCTCAACGCCGCCTTCGTTAACGCCAGCTAAATTTCACAGCTAAAAAAAAAAAAAAGAAACTACAAAGAACAAAGACCACTTACATTAATTCCAAAGGTCCGTTTTTTTTAGCTGCATCCTTTATCTGCACGAATATCATTCCTGACTGACTGACAGACTAAATGACGGAGAATGTTCTGGCCAGTTTGATGGTGTTATAACTAGTTTTTGGTCATTCTTGTTTGTCTTTATAAATATTAACAAAATTATCAATATTCTTACAACACTTATAATTATGTATAATTTTTAAGTACCGTAGAAATATATTTGTACTTCTCATTTGAATAATTAGCTAATAACATATCAACAGAACCTAAATATTGATATTAATGTCTATAGTTAATATGTATATAGAGTTCCAGATAAATTTAACTAAATTTCTCTTTACTCTCTAGCTCAGCCTCATCCTGTTCCTGGATCATTGTTCTCTCCCACACGCCCTCCATGTCGTCACCAACTAAAAGCAAAGATGAGATTTTTCTATCTAACTTTTACATCTAACACCACATCATCTCCCACAACACTAAAACATTCACTGCACATTAAAGTGTAGGCGGGGTAACAAAAGGTGAAATATCAGATCTATAAAATACTCACGAAAATATATTAAGCTAATGTTGGAGAGAAAGAGGCGGTAGAACTCGCAATATTCGTCTCTGAACAAACACATTATACTAAAACCACATATATTGAAAAGTTTTGTACTCGAGGACAGACACTTTTCAACAGGTTATAAAACACATGAGTGGTATACATGATCAGTGTGGCTATTTGGATAAATAAACAGGATAAAAAAGAAACATCTACCTATACGGATCTTTCAGTTAACCTAAGATGCTAAATCGTAGAGCTAAGGACAAAGTGAAGGGAACTATGTATCAACTCCAAATGTTCAACAAAGTGAAAAACATCACAGGATATAGCCATCGATACTATCAAAAGATGAAATCGGAAAAAATCAAAACGTGCACCTGGTCAATTTGTAAGGTGTAGTGGGTACGCGGCCCAGCGAGCAGCAAACACCACCGGCCTGGCAAACACACCTTAATTAAAGCAGCTTATTCCCTGAGCAAGCCCAGGTCGACGGGGAGAAGGGCATAAGTGAGATTTTAAAGTAAACTGGCGGTGAACTCCAGGTTACATCACCTTCCATATCAGTCCTCGCTCAAGCTGCCTCACCCTGGTGGATCTTCTCCCCACAAACCCAACCTCACCCTGGTGGATCTTCTCCCCACAAACCCAACCTCACCCTCGTGGATCTTCTCCTTACACTCTCAACCTCATCACACTTGATCTTCTCCCTACATACTGTACCTCACCACACTTGACCATCCCCCACACTCTGCTTCGAAACTCATGACCTACTTCCCACACACCCTACATCGCCGCACTTGACCTCCTCCGGCACCCTAACCAACCCTAGGGGACCAACACCCCTAGCACCATCACCCGGCTATACATGAAGAGGAACTCATGGCCACAACCTTCAAGTCTCACGGGATATAACGTTCATCAACCACACACACTCTGATTAACTGTTCAAGTCAACCACATGTTTCCATTTTAGCTTTAACAGGCCCCTAAAATTCATCACCACCCCCCCCACCCTCCGAGCATCCCTGGACACTGACTATCACTCATCCTGCCATACCTTCCCCTTTACACAACCATTGTGCACCACCATATCCCCCAAACCTTAGAAAAAAAACAACTACTACTTCACCCTTAAAACCACATGAACTTCAACATTTCTATCACCCACTCGATAGCCCACTATATTATGAACTCGTCACCCTTAACACACTACTGTTGAGTTAAGGGTGAGGGACAGTGTTGTGTTAAGGGTGAGGGACAGTGTTGTGTTAAGGGTGAGGGACAGTGTTGTGTTAAGGGTGAGGGACAGTAGTGTGTTAAGGGTGAGGGACAGTAGTGTTAAGGGTGAGACAGAGCTGTGTTAACGGTGAGGACAGGTGTTAAGGTGAGGACAGAGGTTAAGGTGAGACAGTGTTGTGTTAAGGGTGAGGACAGTGGTGTTAAGGGTGAGGGACAGTGTTGTGTTAAGGGTGAGGGACAGTGTGAAGGGTGAGGACAGTGTAGGTTAAGGTGAGGGACAGTAGTGTGTAACGAGGACAGAGTGTTAACGGTGAGGGACAGGTTGTGTTAAGAGGGACAGTGTTGTGTTAACGGTGAGGGACAGTAGTTGTGTTAAGGGTGAGGACAGTGTTGTAAGGGTGAGGGACAGAGTTGTGTTAAGGTAACAGGTGTGTTGGTGAGGACAGTGTTGTGTTAACGGTGAGGGACATATGTGTTAAGGTGAGGGACAGTGCTGGTTAAGGGTGAGGGACAGTGTTGTGTTAAGGGTGAGGGACAGTGTTGTGTTAACGGTGAGGGACAGTGTTTGTTAACGGTGAGGGACAGTGTTGTGTTATGGGTGAGGACAGTAGGTTAGGGAGGTTAGGGTGAGGACAGTGTGTTAAGGGTGAGGGACAGGTTGTGTTAAAGGTGAGGGACAGTGTTGTGTTAAGGGTGAGGACAGTGTTAAGTTAAGAGGGACAGTGTTGTGTTAAGGGTGAGGGACAGTAGTGTGTTAAGGGTGAGGGACAGTAGTGTGTTAAGGGTGAGGGCAGAGATGTGTTAACGGTGAGGGACAGAGTTGTGTTAAGGGTGAGGGACAGGTTGTGTTAACGGTGAGGGACAGTGATGTGTTAAGGGTGAGGGACAGTGTTGTGTTAACAGGGAGACAGTGTTGTTAGGTGAGGGACAGTGTTGTGTTAAGGTGAGGGACAGAGTTGTGTTAACGGTGAGGGACAGTGTTGTGTTAAGGGTGAGGGACAGTGTTGTGTTAAGGGTGAGGGACAGAGTTGTGTTAACGGTGAGGGACAGTGTTGTGTTAGGTGAGGCAGGTGTTAAGGGTGAGGACAGTAAAGATGGTGAGGGACAGAGTTGTGTTAACGGTGAGGGACAGGTTGTGTTAAGGGTGAGGGACAGGTTGTGTTAACGGTGAGGGACAGTAGTGTGTTAAGGGTGAGGGACAGTAGTGTGTTAAGGGTGAGGGACAGAGTTGTGTTAACGGTGAGGACAGTGTTGTGTTAGAAGTGAGGGACAGTGATGTGTTAAGGAGAGGATGTGTTAACGGTGAGGACAGTGTTGTGTTAAGAGGTGGACAAGTGTGTTAACGGTGAGGGACAAGTTGTGTTAACGGTGAGGACAAAGTTGTGTTAAGGGTGAGGGACAGTGTTGTGTTAACGGTGAGGGACAGTGTTGTGTTGGAAGTGAGGGATGTGTTGGTGAGGGACAGTGTTGTGTTAAAGGTGAGGGACAGTACAGTTAAGGGTGAGACAGTGTTGTGTTAAGGGTGAGGGACAGTACTGTGTTAAGGGTGAGGGACAGTACTGTGTTAAGGGAGACAGTACTGTGTTAAGGGTGAGGGACAGTGTTGTGTGTTAGGGTGAGGGACAGTACTGTGTTAAGGATGAGGGACAGTACTGTGTTAAGGGTGAGGGACAGTGTTGTGTTAAGGGTGAGGGACAGTGTTGTGTTAAGTGAGGGACAGTACTGTGTTAAGGGTGAGGGACAGTACTGTATAGTGAGGGACAGTACTGTGTTAAGGGTGAGGGACAGTACTGTGTTAGTGGTGAGGGACAGTACTGTGTTAAGGGTGAGGACAGTACTTGTTAAGGTTGAGGGACAGAACTGTGTTAAGGAAGAGGGACAGTACTGTGTTAAGTTGAGGGACAGTACTGTGTTGGGTGAGGGACAGTACTGTGTTAAGGGTGAGGGACAAATTGTGTGTTAGGGTGAGGGACAGTGCTGTGTTAAGTGAGGGACAGTACTGTGTTAAGGATGAGGGACAGTACTGTGTTAAGGTTGAGGGACAGTATTGTGTTAAGGATGAGGGACAGTATCAGGTTAAGGTTGAGGGACAGTGTTGTGTTACGGTTGAGGGACAGTGTTGTGTTAACAGTGAGGACAGTGTTGTGTTATGGGGAGGGACAGTACTGTTAAGGGGTGAGGGACAGTACTGTGTTATAGGAGGGACAGACTGTGTTAAGGGTGAGGGACAGTACTGTGTTAAGGTTGAGGGACAGTGTTGTGTTACGGGTGAGGATAGTGTTGTGTTAACAGTGAGGACAGTGTTGTGTTAAGGGTGAGGGACAGTACTGTTAAGGTGAGGACAGTACTGTGTTAAGGATGAGGGACAGTACTGTGTTATAAGTGAGGGACAGTACTGTGTTAAGGGTGAGGGACAGACTTGTTATGGTGAGGGACAGTACTGTGTTAAGGGTGAGGGACAGCATTGTGTTAGGGTGAGGGACAGTACTGTGTTAAGGGGTGAGGACAGTACTGTTATAGTGAGGGACAGTACTGTGTTAAGGAGAGGACAGTACTGTTATGTTGAGGGACAGTACTGTGTTATGGGTGAGGGACAGTACTGTGTTATGGGTGAGGGACAGTACTGTGTTAAGGATGAGACAGTATGTGTTAAGGTGGAGGGACAGTGTTGTGTTACGGGTGAGGGACAGTGTTGTGTTAACAGTGAGACAGTGTTTGTAAGAAGGTGAGGGACAGCATGTTAGGGTGAGGGACAGTACTGTGTTAAGGGTGGAGGACAGTACTGTGTTAAGGGTGAGGGACAGTGTTGTGTTACGGGTGAGGGACAGTAATTGTGTTAAGGATGAGGGACAGTACTGTGTTAAGGGTGAGGACAGTACTGTGTTAGGATGAGGACAGTACTGTGTTAAGGTTGAGGGACAGTACTGTGTTAAGGGTGAGGGACAGTGTTGTGTTACGGTGAGGACAGTGTTGTGTTAACAGTGAGGGACAGTGTTGTGTTAAGGGTGAGACAGTACTGTGTTAAGGGTGAGGGACAGTACTGTGTTAAGGATGAGGGACAGTACTGTGTTAAGGGTGAGGGACAGTGTTGTGTTACGGTGAGGGACAGTGTAGGTTAACAGTGAGGGACAGTGTTGTGTTAAGGGTGAGGGACAGTACTGTGTTATAGTGAGGACAGTATTGTGTTAAGGGTGAGGGACAGTACTGTGTTAAGGGTGAGGGACAGTACTGTGTTAAGGATGAGGGACAGTACTGTGTTAAGGGTGAGGGACAGAGTTGTGTTAAGGGTGAGGAAGTGTTGTGTTAAGGGTGAGGTAAGACAGGGACAGTACTGTGTTAAGGGTGAGGGACAGTACTGTGTTAAGGGTGAGGGACAGTGTTGTGTTAAGATGAGGGACAGTGTTGTGTTAACGGAGGACAGTGTTGTGTTAAGGGTGAGGACAGTGTTGTGTTAAGGGTGAGGGACAGTGTTGTGTTAAGGGTGAGGGACAGTGTTGTGTTTACGGTGAGGGACAGTAAGGTGTTAACAGTGAGGGACAGTAAGTGTTAAGGGTGAGGGACAGTGTGTTAAGGGTGAGGGACAGTGTTGTGTTTATGTGAGGGACAGTGTTGTGTTAAGGGTGAGGGACAGTGTTGTGTTAAGGGTGAGGGACAGTGTTGTGTTAAGGGTGAGGGACAGTGTGTTAAGGGTGAGAGAAGTTTACGGTGAGGGACAGTGTTGTGTTAACAGTGAGTGTTGTGTTAAGGGTGAGGGACAGTGTTGTGTTAGAGGACAGTGTTGTGTTTACGGTGAGGACAGTGTTGTTAACAGTGAGGGACAGTGTTGTGTTAAGGGTGAGGGATACATGTGTTAAGGGTGAGGGACAGTACTGTGTTAAGGGTGAGGACAGTACTGTGTTAGGATGAGGACAGTACTGTGTTAAGGTTGAGGGAAGTGTTGTGTTACAGAGGGACAGTGTTGTGTTAAGGTGAGGGATACAGGTTAAGGGTGAGGGACAGTACTGTTAAGGGTGAGACAGTTGTGTTAAGGATGAGGACAGTGTTGTGTTAACGTGAGGGACAGTGTTGTGTTAAAGGTGAGGACAGGTTGTGTTAAGGGTGAGGGACAGTGTTGTGTTAAGGGTTAGGGACAGTAGTGTGTTAAGGGTGAGGACAGTGTTGTGTTAACCTTCAACACTACACCACCCCAACACTACATCACACCACAACACTACACCATCACCCTCAACACTACACCATCACCCTCAACACTACACCATCACCCCCAACACTACACCATCACCTCAACACTACACCATCACCCACAACACTACACCATCACCCACAACACCACACACCATCACCCACAACACTACACCATCACCCCCACAACACTACACCATCACCCTCAACACTACACCATCACCCCCAACACTACACCATCACCCCCAACACTACACCATCACCCCAACATCACACCATCACCCCCAACACCACACCATCACCCCAACACACCATCAACCCCAACACTAACCATCACCCCCAACACTACACCATCACCCCCAACACTACACCATCACCCCAACACTACACCACCATCACCCACAACACTACACCATCACCCCCAACACTACACCATCACCCTCAACACTACACCATCACCCACAACACTACACCATCACCCCCAACACTACACCATCACCCTCAACACTACACCATCACCCCCAACACTACACCATCACCTCAACACTACACCATCACCCCAACACTACACCATGACCCCCTCAACACTCACACCATCACCCACACAACACTACACCATCACCAAACTACACCATCACCCACACACTACACCATCACCCACAACACCACCATCACCTCCAACACTACACCATCACCCACAACACTAAACCATCACCCCAACACTACACCATCACCCACAATACACCATCACCCACAACACTACACCATCACCCCAACACTACACCCACCAACACCACACCATCACCCACAACACTACACCATCACCCACAACACTACATACACATCTCCAACACTACACCATCACCCCAACACTACACCATCACCCACAACACTACACCATCACCCACAACACTACACCATCACCCACAACACCACATCACCCCAACACTACAATCACCCACAACACTACACCATCACCCACAACACTACACCATCACCCACAACACTACACCATCACCACAACACTACACCATCACCCTACAACACTACACCATCACCAACACTACACCATCACCCACAACACTACACCATCACCCACAACACTACACCATCACCCTCAACACTACACCATCACCCTCAACACTACACCATCACCCACAACACTACACCATCACCCCCAACACTACACCATCACCCACAACACTACACCATCACCCCCAACACTACACCATCACCCTCCAACACTACACCATCACCCTCAACACCCACCATCACCTCAACACTACACCATCACCTCAACACTACACCATCAACAACACCATTCCTCCCACCAATACTCCGCCATTTCAATAGAATCTTCACCACCCTTTACTCTCAATACCCATCCATTCATCTCCCTCACCACTCCAACAATCGTCTTCTTTAACACTTCAAAATCTGTCTCCCTCAACACTCCAACATCTGTCCTCAACACTTCAAAATCTGTCCCCCAACACTCCAACATCTGCCTCCTCAACACTCCAAATCTGTCCTCCAACACTCAAATCTGTCCTCACCCAACACTCCAACATTCTTCCTCTTAACACTCCAACATTCGTCTCCCACTATCAAATCATTCCCCCAACACTCCAAATATCTGTCCCCTCAACACTCAAAATCTGTCTCCCCCAACACCCAACATCTGTCTCCCCACCACCCAGCACCGTCTTTAACACTCCCATTCTCGCCCTCAACACTCCAACATTCGTCTCCTCACCTCCAACATTCCTCTTCATCCTACATCATTCGTCTCCTCAACATAAATTCGTCTCCTCAACACCAACAATCTCCCTCAACACTTCAAATTAGTCTCCCTCAACACCCCAACATTCGTCTCTACCACTCCAACAATCGTCTTCTTTAACACTTCCTCATTCGTCTCCTCAACACATTAGTCTCCCTCACCACTCCAGCATCGTCTCCCCTCAACACTCTCCTATTCGTCTCCTCAACACTCAACATTCGTCTCCCTCAACACTCCAACATTCGTCTCCCTCAACACTCCAACATTCCTCTCCACCTCAACACTCCAACATTCGTCTCCCAAAATAACTACCGTACATCATTCTTCTCCCACATTACTTCACCTTTCCTCTTCTTCAATACGCCATAACCCTCAACACTATACCTCCACCATTCCCTAACAATACACAATAATCCTCAACACTATACCTCCACCATTCCCCAACAATACACCATAATCCTCAACACTATACCTCCACCATTCCCCAACAATACACCACAATCCTCAACACTATACCTCCACCATTCCCCAAACACACACAATCCTCCTATCCCACCCATTCCTCAACAATACACAATCTATAACACCCTCACATTCCCTAACAATACACCATAATCCTCAACACTATACCTCCACCATTCCCCAACAATACACGATAACTCTGAACACTATACCTCCACCATTCCCCAACAGTACACCATAACCTGAACACTATACCTACACCATTCCCCAACAATACACACACTCTGAACACTATCCTCCACCATTCCCAACAATACACCATAACTCTGAACACTATACCTACACCATTCCTAACAATACACTATACCTCCACCATTCCCTAACAATACACCATAATCCTCAACACTATACCTCCACCATTCCCCAACAATACCATAATCCTCAACCTATACTCCACCATTTCCCAATAATCCACCATAACTGAACACTATACCTCCACATTCCCCAACAATACACAATCCTCAACACCATACCTCCACCATTCCCTAACAAACACCATAATCTCTCACTATACCTCCACCATTCCCCAACAATACACACCCAATATAACTACTCCACCATTCCCCAACATCACCATAATCCTCAACACTATACCTCCATCATTCCCCAACAATACCCATAATCCTCAACACTATACCTCCACCATTCCCAACAATACCATAATCCTCAACACTATACCTCACCATTCCCCAACAATACACCATAACTCTGGACACTATACCTCCACCATTCCCATACACCTCTCTGAACACTATACTTACATTCCCCAACAATACACAATAACTCTGAACACTATACTTTACCCATTCCCCAACAATACCATAACTCTAAACACTATACTTACCATTCCAACAATACACCATAACTCTGTGAACACTATACTTTTCATTCAACAATACACCCGTCACACCATAATACAAACCTATTTTATCTCAATACTACACCTACCGACCCCCCTCCCAGCACTACACCTACCGACCCCCCCAGCACTACACACTATTTCCTTAACTCTACACCCGTCCTCCTCACCACTCTATACCAATCACCCTACACCTGTCACTCTCAACGCTACATCAGTCTCCCAAGTGGGCCATGGGCGTGGAGGATGTGTGGGCGTGATGGGCTGTGTGATGGTGGGAGGTGGATGATATGGTGTCTGAGGGACTGTGTAAGCATGGTGGGCGGTGTGGGCATGATAGTGTGATCATTGGGAGAGATGTGGGCGTGAAGGGTGGTGTGGGCGTGATTAACAGTGGCATTGTTGGAGGTGGCGTGGGCGCGAGGTGTGGCTGGGCGTGAGGGGTGGCGTGGGTGCGAGGTGGCGGGCGTGAGGTGGCGTGGCGTGAGGAGTGACGTGGGTGTGCGGAGGGGTGGCGTGGACGTATGGAGTGGCGTAGGCCCGAGGTGTGGCTTGCGGTGAAGTGTGGCTTGGGCGTGAGGGGTCGTGGGTAAGGAGGCGTGGGCGTGATGGGTGGCGTGGGTGCGACGGGTGGCGTGGTAGCCCCTACATTAAAGGTACATGAAGGTGACGGCGAGAAACACCTATTAATACCGGTCTTTGGGGGAGGGAGGGAGGGCGGCTGCCTAGCACACTGTGGCACTTAACGACCTCTTGGCCAACTTACTGTAGGTCCTCAGGCAGTCGAGGTAAGGGCGTGTGAGGACGTAGGTGCGTGAGGGGTGAGGATATGATTGCGTGTGGATGAGGATATGACTGCGTGTGGGTCAGAATATGAGTGTGTGAGGGTGAGGATATGGTGTGCGTGTGGGTCAGGATATGAATGCGTGTGGGTGAGGATATAAGTGTGTGTAGGGGAGGATACAAGTGTGTGGGGCCAGATATGAGTGTGTGAGGGTCAGGATACGAGTGCGTGTGGGTCAGGATACGAGTGTGTGGGTCAGATATGAGTGCGTGTAAGTGGAGGATATGAGTGCGTGTGGGTGAGGATATGAGTGCGTGTGGGTGAGGATATGAGTGTATGAGGGTGAGGATATGAGGCAAGTGCGAGTCAGGATATGAGTGTGTGAGGGGGTGAGGATATGAGGTGTGAGGGTGAGGATATGAGTGTGTGAGGGGTGAGGTTATGAGTGAGTGAGGGTGAGGATATGAGTGTGTGGAGGGTGAGGTTATGAGGTGTGAGGGTGAGGATATGAGGTGAGGGGTGAGGATAAGGAGTGTGTGAGGGTGAGGTTATGAGTGTGTGAGGGTGAGGTCATAGGGTGTGAGGTGAAGTCAGTAGGTGTGTGAGGGTGAGGTCGAGGTGTGTGAGGGGAGGCCTAGGTGTGAGGGTGAGGTCGTAGGTGTGTGAGGGTGAGGTCAGGTGTGAGGTCGTAGGTGTGTGAGGGTGAGGTTATGAGTGTGTGAGGGTAAGAATATGGGTGTGTGAGGGTAAGAATATGAGGTGAGGGTAAGGATATGAGTGTGTGTGTGTGTGGATCAGGATATGAGTGTGTGGGGGTGGGAATATGGAGGTGTGTGAGGATATGTATGCGCCAGGGTCAGGATATGAGTGCGTCAGTGTGAAGATACGAGTGTGTGTCGGTAAGGATACGAGTGTGTGTGTGGTGAGGAAATTGGTATGAGTGTGTGTGAGGGTCAGAATGCTAGCCTGGCAAACGAGCGTACACGGGTTCGATCCCCGGGCAGGGTGAAACTATGGGCAAGTTTCTTTACGCCATTTGCCTGTCTACGCAGCAGTAATTGGGAAACTGGATGTTAATCGATGTGCGGATCGTGTTCCGGAGTAATGGTTAGCCAGTGCAGTTGGCGAGTTGTCCGGTCTTCTCAGACTATTCCTTGACACTGGGTCAGGCAACTAGTTAACTCAGGGTGTGGTTGTTGTGTTGGCGACAGCTTGTACACCTTAAACAAATACACACCTAGGTGGCCCTTGGGTCGGCCATCCTCGTCACACGAGGGGCAACCATTATTATTATAGGATATGAGTGTGTGAGGGTGAGTTATGAGTGTGTAAGGTGAGGTTATGGGAGGTGTGAGGGTGAGGTTATGAGGTGTGAGGGGTGAGGTTGGTGGTGTGAGGGTGAGGTTGTGGGTGTGAGGGGTGAGGTTATGGGTGTGTGAGGAGGTTATGGGTGTGTGAGGGTGGAGGTTATGGGTGTGTGAGGGTGAGGTTATGGGTGGAGGGTGAGGTTATGAGGTGAGGTGAGGTTAAGGAGTGTGTGTGGGTGAGGTTATGAGGTGTGAGGGTGAGGTTAAGTGAGTGTGTGGAGGGAGGTTATGAGTGTGTGAGGGTGAGGTTATGAGGTGGAGGGTGAGGTCGTAGGTGTGTGGAGGGTGAGGTCGTAGGTGTGTGAGGGTGAGGCCGTAGGTGTGTGGGAGGGTGAGGTCGTAGGTGTGTGGGGTGAGGTCGTAGGTGTGTGAGGTGAGGCTGTAGGTGTGTGAGGGTGAGGTCGTAGGTGTGAGGGTGAGGTCGTAGGTGTGTGAAGGTGAAAACGTGAGTGTATGAGGATGCGAACTTGAAGTGAGCGTGTGGACGTGAAGGTGTGGGCGGGAGGTGAAGTCATCGAGGTGGACGGGGGTAAGGCTGTGGTGGGGTGGGGACAGCCGGCTACACTTTTCCTAACTCTGGTGAACAAATTGCGCGGGTGACGTAACTGATATTAATATAAAAGTCTTCACACTAAAGCCCCCATAACTTGTAGGTGATGGCGGGGCAGGTGTTGGTAGGGGACAAGTGTTGGTGGGTGGGGGCAGGTGTTGGTGGGTGGGGGCAGGTGTTGGTGGGTGGGGGCAGGTGTTGGTGGGTGGGGCAGGTGTTGGTGGGTGGGGGCAGGTGTTAGGGGGTTAACACACGAGTTTCTTACAAATTAAGAAAATAAGTAACGACAATGATAACAATTACAGTACAAGAGGCCAGTCATGTTGACACAGGGTTACTGAGCTGGTCTACCTGTACACAAGGTTGTTGCTATGGTGAAACACACACTGTACATGTGTTCATATTTAGATGTCAAGGAAGTATTCCCGGTGTCAGGTGTTTAGGGATCCTCTCCGTGAAAAAAGTTACAAACCTTAATGTTGGAGAACAGAAGCCGTCATAAGTAATCCAGACTCCCTTGTCGTCCTGGTATTCTTTAAACGTAATAAATACAGGTAGATACCAGCGATACCTGTCACACTATTGGCTCGCGGGTAATTAAAATTTCCATGTATGAGGTATAAAATTAATCTAATTATCAACACTTCTCTGATATTATGACAAATACATTGCTTTACTGTTATATATCAGGTACTCTTTTCACTTCAAATAAATTAAATCCCAATAAGAAAATTTTCCGAAGTCTGAGAAAAGTTAAAGAAACTTATCACACGATACTCAACACTCCACTCGTGAAACTCTGAGCTCACCAGCCAGAGACACACTGAACAGATGTTTGCAAATGCAGTGCCAGTCCAGTAGGGAAACTGTCGTACGCACACCTTTGACGAGTGACAGAAAGAATGAAGCTATTAATGTGAAGCTGTAACATCAGGGAAAAATCTACACCAATATCTAATCTTAAGGTGAGAAAATAAAGTAATATTCGCGATAAGTTCCTTCTTTAGCTGCCGATGGTTTTTAATATCGTACGCCCGGCAGCAACTTCCGCTGGAGCCACGATAACCTGAGAGAAACTTGGCAAAGTTCATATTAACTTGGCAAACTGATATACGGTATTGTTTAATGTGGGCTGCTTTATATATTTCCCTACACTGAACAGAATGAAGACTCAAAAGTTGTGCGATAACAAAAGAGAGACACGGTGGTATGAGGAACACGAGTGTGGTTGAGGAAGCACCGCCGCCAGCACAGATTGTGGCGATAGCAAAGCTGATTTACGGTCGCAGTGTGAGACGCTGAGAACGCCAGAGAATAAACAGGCTCAAGTTTAGTTTATGGCTGTAGGAAACCCATGAATATCAAGGCGGCCACACTCGTTATTGATTGGTGGAAGTGATAAGCCCCGGCCAGCCGGCAGGACCAGGCGAGGCTCACCTCGTACCTTGCTGCTGCGGTAAATATCTTACTCCAGCCACAACCTCCCCAGCAAGCACCTCACACTGGCGACAGGAGCTGAGCCTGTCATAGAAACTTACAAGAGACATGTGCTGCAGGGACGATCACCACGTGAAACTGGTGAGCTCTGTCTACCCAACTAAATAATGAACAAGTCGCAAATATTACTATCTGGAAGTATATATATATATATATATATATATATATATATATATATATATATATATATATATATATATATATATATATATAGATAGGTAGTGGATAGTAGGTAGTAGGCAGCTACCAAACAGGGAGGTACTACCGCCTGGGAAGATATTGGAAGCATAATGTATTGTCTAATGGTAGACCCTGCTGCCATTTGGCATCACGAAAAATGTGACCAAGTCCCAGGTTGCTGATCTGACTTTCTGCCTCATTTACACACAATTGCAGGGTTTCAATTGTTTTTCTTACTTTGACAACACAACATACATATATCGTTTCTCACTACTTGTTACCGCCACAGTAAGATAAACTAGAAGAGAGAGAGAAAGAGAGGGATAGCCACAGTAAGATAAACTAGACGAGAGAGAGAGAGGGTGAGAGGAGAGACAGTGTTGACAACGAACTTTGCTGAGGTGTTTAAATGGGCGCGTGGGCCACGCTGGTAGCAGCTGTGTGACTGTCGGAGGGGCAGTCTATCGCCTTCTACTGTAGAGACAACAGCTACCAGGAGGATATTATATTTGTTCTCGTTGGTCAAACCCTAGACACCAAAACGTGAGTGTGAACTATTAAATCCTCTAAGAACTCTAAATAACTTTAATAACTGTATTTATGTACTGTATATTGATCGTACTATTCAAACTGTGTGTCCTGATATACCAGCATTTGTTACATGTGAATTGCTCTTTAACAGGTTTTGATCGAATTATACTCATCGCGTCAACGAAAAGGGTCTTATTATCCAGCACAAACCAATAACGCTCCTATGCGCATTAACACTACTAATCTGTTTATTTTGTTTTGGGTCCTTTATTTTTATTATTATTATTATTATTATTATTATTATTATTAAGAACATAAGAATGAAGGAAACTGCAGCGGACCTATTGGCTCATACTGGGCAGCCCCATTTACACCCAACCCCTATCACTCATATATCCACCCAACCTATGTTTGAAGCTATCCAGCGTATTCGAGTTAATGATGATGTTTAGCAACTTGATCCAGCCGTCCGCTACTCTATTTCCAAACCAATGTTTACCTATTTCGCGCCTAAATCTAAATTTGTCTAATTTAAAACCAGTGTTACGAGTTCGCTCCTGGTTGGATAGTTTGAGTACCTTTGTAATGTCCCCTTTGTTTAGCCCTAACTTACATTTATACACCTATATCATATCGCCCCTTACTCTACGTCTCTCGAGGAAATGCAAAAGATGCTTTAACCTGTCTCTATAGTCTATACTCAAGGTTCCTAAGGCCCGGGATTAGTCTTGTCATTCTCTGAATTCTTTCTAGGGATTCTATATCCATTCTTCAGTACGGTGACCAGAATTGAACTGTGTAATCCAAGTGAGGTCTCACAAGCGCAAGATATAGTTTTAGGCTGACCTATCTAGTCTTGTCTCTAACACTCCTTTGTATGAATCCAAGTACTTTATTAGCCTTGTTTCGAGTAAATACAGTACCCATTGTTTACTTGGCGTAAGATTCCTACTTATCATTACTCCTAAATCTTTCTCACATTCGGATTTCTCACTAACATTGTTGTTCATCTGATATCAGGTTTCACTGTTTACATCTCCTATTATTATTATTATCAATATTATTATTATCATTGTATTATATTTTCGCCCCCAGGCCCTGATGTGGGTCATTGGCCTGTACCCTGGAAGGATAATCCCGTAAAAAAAAAAAAAAAAAAAAAAATATATATATATATATATATATATATATATATATATATATATATATATATATATATATATATATATATATATATATATATATAAAATCACACGGGAAAAGGGAAACAACGGAGCACCTTAGCTTTCGTCTTTATTCAAGACATCTTCAGAGTAGTAGTGACGAAAGCTAAGGTGCTCCGTTGTTTCCCTTTTCCCGTGTGATTTTATTAAGATTTATCTTATCCACGTTTTCATTGTGGATCTAGTGTACATGAAATATATATATATATATATATATATATATATATATATATATATATATATATATATATATATATATATATATATATATATATATATATATATATGTAATATGCAGAAATTTCAGTGTAATTTCAAACGCCGCGCCATTGGCGATACTGAGTTTTCAAGGTCGTCGGAGGGAAGAGAGCGCTCCCTGCACATAGCGAGAGGTTGTGGAACTAGGCCTATATGAGATTAAATGTAATTTGCCGAATTAATAATGATGCGATTTATGAAGTTAAGGGACTATTACTGAATTTTAAATTATTATAGATCGTTTATCAGTCTGAATAATGTTACGGGTGTCCCAAGGAGTTATTAGTTAGGCGGAAAATATGTCACATCGGCCTAAGCTAACGCCTTGAGAGGACACAGGCTGGCTAGCTCTCAGTCACGAGGAAGCATTTGGATCAACAAGACATCTCTGCGCGTCCGTCACAGAAATAATCACGCGGCCTAGTCACCTGTGTTGCGCTATTGCAGTATAACAAGTAAGTCTCATTCGATCTCAGACAGGGTTTAGATAGGGCAGTGATAAAGTTAACAAGAGCGAACAGTGAGTTCATTTCAGGGTTTCCGTCAGAACCCACTTGACTGAGAGAGTGATGACTGCCAGAGATTGACTACAATTTGAGACTGCCGTTGATGATTGAGGATTGGCTTGTCGCCGTTGGACCGATCAGTGTAGGCCTGTCACTGGTTAGCTGGGTAGCAAAGGATCTCTTGAGTGAACCTAGCCGTCTGGGTGCCCAGCTAACAACGTGACGATCGTTTGGGGTCATCAGCTCTCTACCTCGGCTCACAATACCACATATCTCAAGCAGCTTAGTGAAACCCTCTTGCTAACGGGAAGCTAAAGCTTCTCTCAACTGTACAAGGTCTGATTGGCTCACTCCCTTCCGCTTCATGGATGTACTGGGGGTAAAGTGAAGCCAGCTGAGTGATACAGGGCCGCACACTGGGGCCAAGAGTCAGTGGAGTTTAGAGGTACACTTTCCAATGTGGAGAAAGGCTGATTTGGGCCTTAAACTACGGGTGCCTGTTGGTTGTGCCTTAAACGACTACGTAGGGGAAGGGGGAATCTGTGTGTGTGTTAGGGTAGGAAGCACGGTTCACTGGTATTGGTGGACTCAGTAACTTCTTAATAACAGTGACAATATGTTTGTGTGTAGTTAATACTATTTTTTCAGTTACTAATGTATGCTGTGTGCATTTAATATTTCTTTATAATCTCAATCTCAGGTATAACCTTTGTTCCCCAGAGTAGTGTTTAAGTTAGGTAAGGAGGTGTGTATCTGTTGGGGTAATATAATTTTGTTGAGCGCCCTGAAGGCCTATTCAGGGTGGAGTTAATAAGCTCTGAATTTTATACCATTTTCTCAGTGCTGGATATAATTTTGGTGAGTGCCCTTAAGGCCTATTCCTTGTAGAGTTATTAATTTATTATTTTTTTAATACCATTTTCTCAGTGATTGATATTTTGTTGAAAGCCCTTAAGGCCTGGTTCATGTGTGCAAGCAACATTTCTTAATACTTTAAACTTATTATCCTCAAATGAGGCATTGTCTGAGTTTCTAATAATTTCAACATCATGTATAACTTTTGTTCCCCAGAGTAGTATTTTAAGTTCAGGTTAAAAAGTGCGCATATTGGTGTACCACTATTTGATTGTGTTTGTAGTGTTGGAGGGAATATAAGTGTAAATTTTACAGTGTGTCTCATTCATCCCAGTCACAGACGCTATCCTTCCTCGGGTCACGGACAATTCATTTTGTTTAGTAAATTTAAGTGCTGTTGTGCTGGTTTGGGATTTCTCAAAGGGGCGCTTCCACTGCAATTACCACCTAATAATCTTTAATAAACCCCAAGTCAAGTGAGAAATTAAAGTCCAGTAATTCCGACCGGTTACATATATATATATATATATATATATATATATATATATATATATATATATATATATATATATATATATATATATATATATATATATAAAATCAACGACCTTACCAGCCAGGAATCGAACCCTCGACCTACTGGGTGGGACTAGGGAACGTTCCCTAGTCCCACCCAGTAGGTCGAGGGTTCGATTCCTGGCTGGTGAGGTCGTTGATTATATGTTCAAAGTCCACGTGTTATATGGACTAATAATGAAGGTTAAAAATGCTTTGAAAACCTTTGATCTAGATGTATGATAGTTATTAAGTGGGTCCCTCTACGTGTGTGTTGGTGTGGGGATTAGTGGAAGACATCATTATGACCTGACCTCATGTTTTTAAGGTCACCCTGTATATTTAAGCCTCTCTCTGTCCATGTAATCCAGTTGCCTCTGAAGATGTCTTGAATAAAGACGAAAGCTAAGGTGCTCGTTGTTTCCCTTTTCCCATGTGATTTTATCAAGATATATATATATATATATATATATATATATATATATATATATATATATATATATATATATATATATATATATATATATATATATATATATATATATATATATATATATACAAGGGAAAGAAGAAAACACGAAGTTCCCAAGCGCTTTCGTGTAATTCATCTTCAGGGGTGAGAATACAGACTAGCTGGTCGCGCCACCTGGTGGTGAATTACAAAAGCGCTTGAACTGAATCACCTCAGTGATTTACTTGCATATATATATATATATATATATATATATATATATATATATATATATATATATATATATATATATATATATATAACTCTCCTGTGGGTAGCGTAACTTCGGATGAATAACAACACCAACGTGTGGTTAAACAGAAACGTACTGTATTTATTCAGTAGCGTTTCAAAAATATCTCTTGTCATCATTAGACCTAAAATAAACGAAATACAATACATTAGTATTGTTGTATAAAGCTGTATATGACACATACCATCAACTACATCAATGGATACATACAGTTCACATAATAGTTTTAATTTTGCTCTTCGTGTGAACTGTATGAATTTTGGACATAATGTTTTCACCTTTAACTTTAGCATTTTTAACGTGGTTAAAAGTTATGTATCCATTGGTGTAGTTGATGGTATGTGTCATATACAGCTTTATACGACAATAATAATGTATTGTATTGTATTGTATTGTATTTTAGGTTTGATGATGTGTGTGTAGTTAGTAAATTAAATGATATAGTACACATCAGTAGTTTTTGTGTCTATTTAAGCACATTTTGCAGGACAATTATCACAGGGTGATAGTTTTAGGTGTATTAACATAGGGTAAACTGTCAGCTAACATATGATACATATGATGAAATTTAACACCAGCAAATGCAGCGTACTTGATATTGGAAGAACAAATACTGTCAATGTATACAGCCTTAACAACATCAACCTAGAGAAGTCGACTTGTGAAAGAGACTTAGGGGTACTCGTAAACCCGGACCTTTGGTTTAGAAAGCAGTGCGTTAATGTTCGAAATAGGCAAACAGAGTATTAGGTTTTATATCTAGAAGTGTATGTAATAAGAGTGCGGATGTCATAATGCAATTATATTTTGCGCTAGTCAGGCCGCACCTCGATTATGATGTTCAGTTCTGGTGCCCTTATTATAGAATGGATACCAAATCACTGGAGTCGGTGCGGCGAAGAATGACGAAAATGATTCCGGGACTTGGAAACCTTCCCTATCAAGATAAATTAAAGAAACTAAACTTGCATTCCCTAGAAAGACGAAGAGTGCGGGGAGATATGATAGAAGTATTCAAGTGGGTGAAAGGAATCAATCTAGGGGATATAGATAATGTTCTTATAATATCCAAGCAGGATAGGACTCGTAGCAACAGATTTAAGTTGGATAAGTTTAGGTTCAGGAGGGAGATAGGAAGGAACTGGTTCACAAATAGAGTGGTAGACGAGTGGAACAAGCTTAGCAACTTTGTAGTAAGTGCTGGGACGCTGGAACGTTTTAAAGGGGGCTAGATAGATTCATGAATGATAGAGAGTGGTAGTAACTCTCGACAGGAGCTGCCATGCACAGGCCAACCGGCCTATTGCAGACTCCTTATTTTCTTATGTTCGCTTACTGGGGATCGTTTATTGGCTGATAAGATGCTGTTTATTTCTAATGGCACAGTTGAGGATATATATATATATATATATATGCAAGTAAATCTGATGGTGCGCGTAATCCAGGTATATATAACCACAAGAAGAAAGAAAACACAGAAGTTCCCAAGCGCTTTCGTGTAATTCACATCTTCAGGGGTGATGCCCCGACTCCTGGATCACTAACTCACCCACAGTGATTTACTTGCATATATATATATATATATATATATATATATATATATATATATATATATATATATATATATATATTGATAATATCACAAGGGAAAAAGGGAAACAATGGAGCACCTTAGATTTCGTCATTATTCCAGAAATCTTCAGAGGCAACTCAATTACAAGGACTGAGAGAGGTTTATGTATACAGGGCAGGGTGACCCTACAAAACATGAGGTCAGGTCAAGATTTATTTTATCCACATTTCCTTTGTGGATCTACATGATATATATATATATATATATATATATATATATATATATATATATATATATATATATATATATATATATATATATATATTTATATATATATATATATATAGAGTAGTGGTTTCGCTAGGCCACGGTAGGACGCCATCCTCCGGGAGGCTCCACATTGTATCACTGCAGTGCATTAAGGTAGACCACATTTTTGTTTTTTTCCATTAGCAGCAAGTATGTACAGATGTTTGTCAGTTCCCACTCTGAAGCATCCAACATAGAACTGTCCATGAGAGCAGCAAGGAAACACCAGGCTTAGGCCAACCATCTTTAGGGACTGTCTCTGGCTTTTGTAGATGGTCATGGCAAAGCTCACTTTAACCGGGAACTGAATTCGCTTGAACTCAAATGGCAGGTCAGTGGTGATGAGAGGTATCCTTGGTATAAACACGTCCTCTCCTTTAGCTTTTTTTGTCAGTATTGTAGCTTCCAGTACATGTGGCATCATGTTTTTCACCACCAGTCTTGTGCCATTGCAGAGGATTGGTGGTTCAAGATTTCTTAAGAGCATTTTAGGAGTTCCAATCTTGAAAGTGAGGTGGTGAGGAAGCATTCCAGCGGGCTCCAAAGAATTAAGGAATTCTGCAGGGTACTGGACTGCTTGGTCCTGGTCGATTACTGTATCAACAGATTTGAATGAGATTTCACTGCCTGGAAGCTGTCTGAGTAGAGTCATGTTGATTTCAGCCACTGTTTCACTCTTTGGTGCTAGAATTGCGCGTTCACGCAGCCACTTGTGATCCTTGTAGTGGTGGATAATGTTTGGGTAGACCATGTTGGTGAGCTCAGTTGAGGACTTTATAACATTTCCACATCCTTGAGGAATGATTATTTGTCCTTCTGAATCAACAGGGAAAGTTCCATTCCCAATCTGTAGTAGAAGGTTTGCAAACCGTCCAGCAACCTGATCTCCTTGTAGATGTACTCTCATGTTTGTGGATAGGGTGAGTGTCTGAACACTTCTACAAAGTATGATGCCTTGAGGCACGCATTCAGTTCATCGGCTGGAGTGCTTCGAGGAATGACAGGTAGGGTCTGGCGAAAGTCTCCAGCAATGATCATTGTAATGCCACCCATGAGCTGGTCATTTTCTCGTATGTCTTGCAAGGTCCTGTCCAATGTTTCAAACGCTAACTTGTGAGACATAGTGCATTCATCCCAGACTATGAGGCTGAATTTTTCTAAGAGTTTTGCCTTTGCCGATCCTTTTTTGATGTTGCACACTGGATTCTCATTGTGAGCGAGGTTGAGAGGCAGTTTAAAAATTGAGTGTGCAGTACGTCCTCCTTCTAGTAGTGTTGCAGCAATGCCTGAGGATGCCACAGCAAGAGCAATTTTCCCCTGATGACGTACTTTGGCCAACAGAAGGTTGATCAGGAATGTTTTTTCCTGTCCTACCAGGTGCATCGAGAAATATCATACCTCCCTGCTCCGCTTGTATCGCTTGCAAGATCTGTTCATAAGCATTTGCTTGATCAGGCACCAGGTGAGGCTCATTTTCTTCAAGAAAATTCACCAGAACTTCAAGTGAGTAGTCTGTCTCTCTGAGCAACTCCCTGTTTGCAGCTACTGGTTCTTCTCGGTTTGGGGAAGGCAATCCAAAATCAGTCAGGTTTTTTCCGAATAGCTCCATCACTTTGTCTTCCAGCATGATGAGAGCCCTGTTGAACATGTCATCCATGAACTCTATCTCTTGACCAGGATGTTTTCTTCTTGCTTGATGAAGCACATCCTCTGAAAGACTTTCTTGGTGGTTTTCCAGAGCTGGCTTGGGTTGGAAAGTCCACATGTAGCAATCATGATGGCAAACAGGTTCCTCATTCTCATTGGCGATTGAGTAGCTTCTGCCTCTTCTAATGTGTCAATCCAGTGACCATCATCTTCCAGTAGGCCAAGGAGATTGCACGCTTCCTGATAGGTTCTGCAGACTTGTCCATTCACTGTCTTGAGTGCTGCATATGATGTTGGGCCACGGATGTGGTGCAGAAGTAGTCTCAAACAATAGCATTCAAAGTTGTTGGGGTGAACCGTGTAGACACGTCCCAAAGCATTGCCTGACTTTATCCCTGGATATCCTTCATCATCGGATCCTTGAGCTCTTCTCTGGAACTTTTTCATTGAACCCTGCCATATGTAGAACTTGGGTACGTCAACATACAGGAGTATTTGAGCAAACTCATCTTCCTGTGAAAGCTTGAAGAATGCAGTGAGGGTCGTATCAGCAGGATTTGCCATTTGATTTTGGAGGGACTCTTCTGTGAAGTATACTCTTTGTCCATTTTCCAGGTGAACAGCCAGATGAACTACTGTTGGACATCGTTCACGTATGGGAAAATTAAAAATTCTCCATAGGGCTTCATTGCTGCATATATAACGGCCTTGCTGAAACTGTGTCACCTCATCATGATTTCCATCCTTTTCCAATGCAGGGACTGTCCCTGGCTTTTGTAGATGGTCATGGCAAAGCTCACTTTAACCGGTAACTGAATTCGCTTGAACTCAAATGGCAGGTCAGTGGTGATGAGAGGTATCCTTGGTATAAACACGTCCTCTCCTTTAGCTTTTCCTGTCAGTATTGTAGCTTCCAGTACATGTGGCATCATGTTCTTCACCACCAGTCTTGTTCAATTGCAGAGGATTGGTGGTTCAAGATTTCTTAAGAGCATTATAGGAGTTCCAATCTTGAGAGTGAGGTGGTGGGGAAGCATTCCAGCGGGCTCCAAATAATTAAGGAATTCTGCAGGGTACTGGACTGCTTGGTCCTGGTCGATTACTGGATCAATAGACTTGAATGAAGTCTCACTGCCTGGAAGCTGTCTGAGTAGAATCATGTTGATTTCAGCCACTGTTTCATTCTTTGGTGCAAGAATTACGCGTTCACGCAGCCACTTGTGATCCCTGTAGTGGTGGATAATGTTTGGGTAATCAACAGGGAAAGTTCCATTCCCAATCTGTAGTAGAAGGTTTGCAAACCGTCCAGCATCCTGATCTCCTTGTAGATGTACTCTCATGTTTGTGGATAGGGTGAGTGTCTGAACACTTCTCCAAAGGTATGATGCCTTGAGGCACGCATTCAGTTCATCAGCTGGAGTGCTTCGAGGAATGACAGGTAGGGTCTGGCGAAAGTCTCCAGCAATGACCATTGTAATGCCACGGTAGGACGCCACCCTCCGGGAGGCTCCACATTGTCTCACTGTAGTGCATTAGGGTAGACCACATTTTTTGTTTTACCATTAGCAGCAAGTATGTACAGATTTTTTTAGCATTACACTGTAATTATTTTATTGTCTAATCATCACTAAATATAACACCACCCATCATCACTACATATAACACCACTCATCATCACTACATATAACAACATCCATCATCACTACATATAACATCATCCATCATCATTACATATAACACCATCCATCATCATCGCTACATATAACAACATCCATCTACAGATCGGTAAAGTACTTTCCGAGATTCTCGTACGGACACACACACAAACAAACAAACACAACAAACACACAGACATACTTCTTTATATATATATATATATATATATATATATATATATATATATATATATATATATATATATATATATATATATATATATATATATATGAAACCGCCAATGAGGCGATTAAAGGATTTAGTGAAACTTGTGACGTTGGACTCAAACATTATAATTTGGTCAAACCTGTTGAATACACTTCATTTTAGTATTTTACATAAGTCATACATAGGCAATCACATATATGTCTAATCCAATATATATATATATATATATATATATATACATAACAATCATAGCTAGGTAATTAGTTTAATCTTAACACTTACAAAGAGTACTTGATTTGCCATATTTTTATGTCGTCACAATGATAAACGATGCAATGGACACAGTCTACCTGTGTACACAATAAATACAAGTTAAACTTACGTGTTGAAAGTCTTCAGGAGAAACAGGTTAGGTGTTGGTGGTGTGATGGGGATAGCTAAAGTGAGGCTGGCGGTGCCCGGCTGGGCACCATATGATCAAGTTGGCCACTTTAAACTTGCTGTGTCAGGCGTATTATACGCAAACAAGCTCACCTCAACCTACTCTAGGTCTCTCCTCTGCCTCTATCTCAACACTGTATACTGTATACGGGCAGGCACGCCCAATAAACATGACATGAGTTACAGCCTTACATATACTGTCACTTAGAACTTTAAACTACCTTGTTCATCAGTTTAAACACTAGTCATGACTCTGCGTCACACTACTCTAGGTTAACCAATCCTGAAGCAGTAGCGAGGTGGTGAGGTGACGTCTGCGACACCAGGGTAAGCATTCATGCATCAGCTGGGCTCTCATCATGACCAACAGTGGATCAGCACTGTGACCAACTATGGATGGAAGGAAGGGGATAAGCCTACGTGAAGTTGCAATTTCGGACTCTATGGGGCATGGGCATGGTTTCATCAGGTGTAACTGCTCCAGGTTTTGCCAAAACAGCCGCTGTAAGTGTTATAAGAATAAGAACATAAAAATAATAATAATAATTAATGGTTTATTGAAAAAATTCTGCAGCCCGAAGGCTGAAAATATACATTGGACATAAATGACTTATTACATACATTGGTGGTTTAACAAAAGCCTTCATTAGAGAAAGGTAAAGGAACATACAGTGAACATACAGATTGATGTAGGTGTTGAACAGCAAACTCGTAGTGTAGTAACTCCCTCCCAGATGGTGTTAGGAGGAACTCACGTGGTGTAGTAGTTCCCTCAGATGGTGTTATGAGGGACTTGACGTGGTGTAGTAATTCCCTCACATATGGTGTTATGAGGGACATGTGGTGTAGTAAGTCCCTCACAGATGGGGTTATATGAGTAAGGTTTGGTCTTAGGCCTTCCTATCGTAGACGGATTAACACATCGCTAGTTGTTGTTGGGTCTCACTGGCCGTTATTACTGGGTACCTGGGACCTCACTGTGTGAAGGTTAACTTGGGTACGACTGTTACTGTTGTGTTGTTCTCACTGACTTAAGCACTGTTCACCACTGTTCACCTCTGTTTAACACTGGTTCCGTTCCTTTTCTAAATGAAATTGTAACTTCTGGCGAGAACTTGTTGATATTCCGGTGGGGAGGAGGGTTCAGGGGAGGGGGTTGGTATGGGCCAACTTAACAGTTAACCTGGCTGCTCCGAGAGGAGCGCCAGGTACGTCTTTCATGTGCAACAGCAGGTGTAAGTGCAGTTCCACTTTTGCAAACAACTCCATGAGTGTATTTCTTATGAAATTAACATATTTCATCTATCAAAAACCTACAGTTTTCTTTAATCAAGTTAAAGTTTTAAGGCAGAACACTAGTAGTAACGATCAATAAAATACAAAGGATTTTCTTGAAACAGTTCAGGACTGTTTCTTAATTCAACATATAGCCGAACCCACCCGGAGTAATAATATACTCGATTTAGTTCAGTCAAACAGAGAAAACCTCATTAGTAATGTTGAGGTAGAGAACGAACTAACTAACAGCAATCATAAAGAAGTAAGATTCAAATTAGAATTTAATGGTGGTCGCAAGGAAAACTCCATTAAAGTCCCCGATTACAGAAGGGTAAACTTTGATAGGTTGAAAAGGCAGCT
The DNA here is from genome assembly GCF_018991925.1 of Homarus americanus. Lineage (NCBI taxonomy): Eukaryota > Metazoa > Arthropoda > Malacostraca > Decapoda > Nephropidae > Homarus > Homarus americanus. Next base: position 110,018 of record NW_024754351.1, on the reverse strand, counting down.
GATAGAAGGGGTATCACGATTGGGGGTGAATTACATGACCTCACATGAGGTGACCACACACTTTGTACCAACAGAGGGTGATCTCACTTTACCTGGAAACCTGACAACGATAACCTCACAAAATATGACGGCTGAGGATGACCTGATCACGAGATCTGTGGTTGGCGAGTTCCACAAGACTTTAAATAATGAGTTACTTGATGCACAAATGCAGAAAACTCAGAGCAAACCTCAATGACTCTAAATGGATAAATAATTATTTAAAGAGTATTATTGGATAAAGGAAGGCCATAGGTAGGAGAACAAATCATGGTGAAGTTTACCTCCGAGATTATTCTAAGGTATTGGCCAGTGGGTTTAAGACCGAGATAAGAAAAACAAAGCGGAATAATGAACTGAAGGTAGCAAGGGAGGCGAAGTCAAACCCCAAGGGATTCTTTCAAATCTATTAATCTAAAACACGAGAAAAGATTGGATGAATATAGTAAGATACCGGTGAGCTAACTGATAACGACGCAGAAATGAGCAATAATCGGAAAAGATATTTTTCAACAGGCACCGACTATATGCAGAGATAGTGAAGAAAAATAGATGAGATATTTGCCATAATATTAAAGGAATGTAAGGAAGAACTTAGAATGCCCTTAGCAAATTTGTTTAACATGTCCTTAAAAACGGGTGTAGTACCAGAATTCTGAAGGGTAACGAACGTGATACCGATTTTCAAGAAGGGAGATAGGTCACTATCCTCTAACTACCATCCAATCAGTTTAACATCAATTGTAGGCAAATTACTGGAAGCAATAATTTCAAACTCTATTTGAAATCACCTGGAGAAGCACAAGTTGATCAATGATTCCCAACATGGCTTCACAAGCAGGCGTTCGTGTCTGATCTAATCTATTAACATTCTGTTCAGCTGTTTTCGAATCAGTGGACGAAGGGTACAATTATGATGTGGTATTTCTCGACTTTAGCAAAGCCTTCGACAGGGTTCACCACTAAAGACTAATACATGCACAGGCCAACCGGCCTATTGCAGACTCCTTATTTTCTTATGTTCTTATGTCAGTAGTGCCACGTGATGGTTTAAAACCACATTGAGATTCTGGGAGAAAGTTTTCCACCTCAGGAAAAGGTCTGTTCAGGAGGACTCAGGCTATAATCTTGCTAGCTACAGAGAGCAGCGAGATCCTACAGTAGTTGTCACAATCTAACCGGTCCCCCCTGTTCTTATAAATATTGACAATGGAGGCATCTTTAAGAGCTTTGGGGTATTTCCTCCTTTTCCCATATATTCTCCACGAGAGAGTGGAGACGCCTGGTAAGCAGAGGTCCTCCTGCTTTATACACCTCGGCTTTGTTATATTTCATCTGTTTGATGGCAGTAGCTACCTCATGCAGGGATGGAGGATAGCTGAGGTGGGTCAGTTCTGGATGCTGAGGGACCTGCTGGGTAGTCAGGACATCCACATCGGTGTTTAGGTTGAGCAATGAATGGTAGTGCTCTCTCCAGCGCTGAAGGAGGCCCTCGTCGTCTTTAATTATGTGGTTACTGTCAGATGAGCGAAGGGGGGCTGTGCCACGAGTGACTGGCCCATACAATGTTTTAGTGGAAATTAAAAATTCGCGCATCTTGTTCTCATCTGCAAGTTTTTGTGCTTCACATGCTTTATTTTTAAGCCAGTCGCTCTTTAGATTGCGAAGTCCCCGCTGGGCAGCCGCTTTCTTCTTGGGGAAGGTATCAGCTTTGGTCCGAGATTGAGGGTTGCTCTGGCAGTCAGTAAAAGCAGCATCTTTATCATCGATGTGTATTGTGATTGCCGCGTCATTTTCATCAAACCAGTCTTGGTGTATTCTTTTGAACTGGCCGAGGGTCTCTGTGCAGGTCTCTGTCATACCAGTATTAAGAGTATCCCATTCGGCACTGGGGTTCACGTTGTTTGCTGTTCGTTTGTTTATAAGCCCATGTTTGAGCTGCTCTCTGAAAGCGTGTGCTACCACCTCCAGACGCTTAGTATTAAAACCTCTTCTGGAGGCTTACTGTCTTCGCCGTTTTGGGACAACGTGAAGTGGGAGCTTGGATCTGACAAGTCGATGATCAGTGTCACAGTGGTCTGAGCCACGCATGGGACGGGTGATGAGGACATTTCAGTGATCTCTTTCTCTGACAATGATGTAGTCAATGAGATGCCAGTGTTTGGATCGTGGGTGTTGCCACATTTAAGAATATTTTGACTGTATTATCGCAATGAATTTGTCCCGTTAGTTCAGTCCCTTGAATTATATATTAAACATTAGTGTTGTTTTTAAGTATATCTCAACTATTACTAATATATAAATTAAGAATAGCCCAGCCTTGAATGTAAATGGAAGTGTTTACTGTATTCCATGTAGCAATTGTAATGGAAATTATGTAGGTCAGACTGGGAAAGCATTGCAACTCAGAATTAAACAGCACAAGTGCAATACTAGAACAGCATCTGAAAGCAGTGCACTTTTCGCTCATATAAGGAACACTAATCATCCCATAGATTAGGAAAATAGTTTAGAAGTGTATAAATCATCATGTGCCACAGAAAGACTTCTAGTTGAAGCAAGTTTGATCAGAGAAATGTATTCTTTAAACCTTAGTGATGGTCAGTACAAAACTGATGTTACACAAATTTTTTTGTCAGTGGCCCAAGGCTAAAAATGTTTTGAAAGCATGTAAGGTAGATGTATGATAGATGATTAATGGGTCTCATATTTTTTACCTGACTTGACATGACTAGTTATGTCGCCCGTTCTTATAATCTCTTCTTATGTTTGCTGTGTGGATTAGTGGATGTCATGTTTTTGGACCTGAATTCATATTTTGTAAGGTCACCCCGTGTATATATATATATATATATATATATATATATATATATATATATATATATATATATATATATATATATATATATATATATCATGTAGATCCACAATGAAAACGTGGATAAGATAAATCTTGATAAAATCAAGGTCTTGGATAAAGACGAAAGCTAATGTGCGTTGTTTCTTTTCCCGTGTGATTTTATCAATATATATATATATATATTGGTGAAAATTTTTATGCCATAACTTAGCAACTTCATTTACGTTAGAGATGAATATAATAATGAGGGAACATATGGCACAACAAAACACAAATTGGCAACTCAGCACAACTTAAGTTCTTAATATTTATCACTTAAGATTAATGTTACTTCAATACACGACAAACAATGTTAAATGCAAAAGTTGGAAACACAATTGAGGACGAAATTGTGCATCATGGGTTCAATCATAGACCTCTAACTTTATCACAACAGTTCAGGAGTGACGGTTTGCAATTATACACGTCACGAATAGTTAAATAAAATATAATAATAAATTTTACCATAATACGTGCACAGGTTACATAATGAATGGATAAATTAAATCAAGAGAATAAAGAATAAACATAATTCTTAATAAATAACTAGTATGTGCACAGTAAATAAATCATAAAATGCTTTACAACACCTCTATTGCTTGCACTTTACACACAATAAATAATAATAGAGCAGCACTGAATATATAATACTCAACTAAACCCCATTTGAGAAGGTATACACCACTGACAAACCCAGACGTCCTTACACTTCCAATTGTGGCCAGTGACTGACAACACCCAGTATCCCAGGGGACTACAAGCCTAACAGCACTAATTAAAAACAACTCCCACATTAGGCTGCAAAAATAGTTAAACATCCATACATACGTACAGGAAAATTTTTAGGTATCAAAATTTTACATACATAAGTTGAGGGCAATTAGCATATAAATATTTCACTATGCACAATGCAATGCACCACTGTGGATTACGCCATGCATAACACCCCTTTCTTAAAATAAAATTGATTTACATTGGCAATACACAGTTATCAGGTCTAACTAATATGGCCTAGATAGGGTATCGGCAATAATGTTTTCCTTACCCTTGATATGTCTAATTACATTATTATACAGTCGAAGGGTCAAACACCAGCGAGTTAAACGTTGGTATTTGTTCTTCATGCAAGTAACAAATTGCAAGGGGTTGTGGTCGCAATATGGATTTTCTGGTTGATGTTCCCAAAGTATATATAAAATTTGTCTAGCACCATTAACAATGCAGCCACTATTTTCTCAATGGTAGAGTAATTTCTTTGATGAGACTTAAATTTAGTAGACATGTAAGATACCGGGTGCAAAACATCATTGTTACCTGCCTGCAATAAAACTGCCCCAGCTGCTACGTCACTTGCATCTACTTGTACAACAAATGGCTTGTCAAAGTTTGGTCCCCTTAATACTGCTTTAGACATCAAAATTGCCTTAATTTTCTCAATTGCCTCTTGACAACTTTCCGTCCACACAAAACCCCTTTTAAGACTAACTAAATCAGTTAATGGTCTAGCAACATCAGAAAATTTATGGCAGAATCTTCTATAACACCCTACCATACCCAAAGAGCATTGGACTGCCTTATGGTTTGTGGGCATGGGCAAGGTATCAATGGCCTCAACTTTAGCCTGGACTGGGGCTACTGTCCCATAGCCAATCTCATGTCCTAAAAATACTAGTTTGGCATGGCCAAACTCACTCTTAACGAGGTTAACAGTGAGCTGAGCACTATTAAGACGACTGAACAAACGAAGAAGTGACTCGATATGCTCCCTACATGTGGAAGAGAACACAGCTACATCGTCAAGATATGCTATGACACCATTCAAACCATTAATGATATCTGACATCAAACGTTGGAAAGTTGGAGGGGCCGTACGCATACCAAATAGCATAACGGTATACTAATACAAGCCATAAGGGGTAACAAATCCCGATATGCGTCTCGCCACCCTGACAAGGGTAACTGAACACAAGGGGATGCCCACTCACTATCACTAGGTTCAGCCAAATTATTGTCAATCAAGAACTGCACCTCGTCATTCGGAATGCCGATTTTCTGGGGAGACATGCTGAGGGTACTTGTTTCACTGGGAGGGCGTCGTAAACCAACGCAACATCATGGGTCACCACTGGGCTAGGCTGCGGCACATCACCAAAGAAGGGTTGAAATTCCTCTAGGAGACACATTACATCGCTCCTCTGGTCCTGTAGTAGATGGAACAATTTAGAAGAAGGTTCACTTAACACATCAGAATTGTACAGTTTGATATCGACTTTTAACTCCCCAAAGTTATGCTTAGGTAACTCATCCTCCGCCACGCCGTCACATGTCACAGTATTGCACACCACCTTATCATGTCTAACACAATAGGTTTTCAACAAATTCACATATATTAGTCTTTTAATGCTACGTCCAGGCGTTGCTATGACATAGTTAACATCTCCCACTTTACTCAAAACTTCAAAGGGACCCTGGTACTTAGCTTGTAGGGAAAACTTCCTAACGGGCAAGAACAAAAACACATGATTCCCAACATTAAATTATCTAGCTTCTGCAGTTTCATCAAATTAACTTTCATTTCCTCTTGGGCTGCCTTCATATTACACCTTGTAAATTCCTGTACATAGTTCAACCTTTCATTCAAATTAGCAACATGCTCATTCACAGTACTTGATTCCTCTTCTTCTGCCCAATTCTCGTGCAATAGTTTCAAGGGATCATGGATATCCCGGCCAAATATCAGTTCAGTTAGTGAGAATCCCAAACTAGACTGTGTAGTACATCTTATGGCATACAATAAACCAAGATATGATACAATATAAACCAAGTGCCGGCACAGGCATAACTTTCGGATATCTAGTGGAATTACACATCACAGTAAAAAAAAAATCATTACCACATTCTGTTTTAGGAAGAGGACCCACACAATCTGATGACTTTTGTAAATGGTTCATCAACAACAGGTATAGGTTTTAAAGGTGCAGGTAACAACACTTGATTAGGCTTACCAGCTAACTGGCATACATGACATGTAAGGCACAAATCTACTATGCACTCCATAATGCATGCATAAAGAAACTCATATGATTTCAGGTAGAGCAGCATATTTGTAGAATTGAACACTACAACAAAAGTCATGATGTTATTGCGGTCCAACTAATGTCTCTCTATATACCAAGCTTGCCAGGCCGGTCAAAGGTTTCTATCTGGATAAAACTTTTGTTTTATAATTCTATTCTTAGACAAAACATCCAGTTTCTGTCAGGAACTGTAATATGTAAACAGGACCTGCCACAGATGCAAATAAGAGCAAGCAGTGTTTCACAAATATGTAATGTTATATTTTACATAAATAAAATAAGTTCCTGAAAACCAAATATTTTTCTCTACAATCTGCACACTGGCTCTCGATATGGGTTAATAGTTGCACTGTTGCCATGTAGGAAAAACAGTTGGACACCTGGGGCGGCATACTCAAAACACCTCATGGTTATGTACAGTAGAGAGATACAGTCCCGTAACTTACAGACTCCTTACAGGCCCGTAAATTTCCCATACTCAAAATTGACTTACGGGGTCCGTAAGGAGTCGGTAACTTTGGTGTTTACCCTGTAAATTCAGTTCTCTTGTCCAAAGGTAGATGGCATTGAAAGAGCTTGTTGGCCATTCATCGCTCAGTTAACAAAATCATCAACCGATCACAAGAGTAAGAGAAATCATCTGATATCGACGCACGTGATAGTTGCTAGACGTACAGTCTCGTTCAGGATTCTTCGAACATTGCTGGAGACAGGTGGCAACTCATGGCCGTTTGTTTACTATGGTAAGTAGTAAGTAGTAAAAATGTAAAAGTGAGCGGTGATTAGTTACTTAGTTCCCCTTTGCTTAATTGTTGGTTGGGCTTTGTTGTTTCGTATTACATTATACCTTTCTGCTGGTATATACTGTTAATTTGATTTTAAAATGGATAGAGCAATGGGCCAACCTATATGAATTCATGTTTAGATAAATAAACATAAGTAAAAATCGGTAAGTATGCTAAAGAACATCATACATCGGGCATAACTGTGTGCAGGTTGGCGCCCATATTATTAAACATCTTCCCTTAAAGAGGGTCGTCGTGTTTCAACCAGAGTATAAAATTAAATGAGTCCTGAGGGACACCGCAGTACAGTACTTAACGGGGTGGTGTGGCGGTAAAATTAACTAATTACGACCCTCTTCAAGGGAAGATGTTGTTTAATAATACAGGAGTAAATCATCTTAAATTGCACTCCTTCGAGAGACGTAGAGTGAGGGGCGATATGATAGAGGAATATAAATGGAAGTCAGGACTAAACAAAGGGGACATTACAAAGGTACTCAAACTATCCAGCCAAGAGCGAACTCGTAACACATGGTTTTAAATAAGACAAATTTAGACTTGGCGCGAAATAGGTAAACATTGGTTTGGAAATAAAGTAGTGGATGAATGGAACAAGCTACCAAACATCATCATTAACTCGAATACGCTGGATAGCTTCAAACATAGGTTGGATGGATATATGAGCAATAGGGGTTGGGTGTAAATGGGACTGCCCAGTGCCCAGCATGGGCCAATAGGCCCGCTGCAGTTTCCTTCATTCATATGTTGTTATGTTTTGATGAGGCTGCTTGTTTATCATTAATTTAAACTAATAATATCTCCAAACGTTTAATCCCTTTCGGGTAAGTAATCCAGTCGTATGTAACCGATACTAAAAAGATTTCTTTCTAAACACGCTGATTTCATGCAACGTAAACCGCTGTTTTAATTCGCTGTGGGATTAAGCAGAATCGTCGGCTCACTGCTACCTGTAGTAAGTATGTGTAATAATAATAATAATAATAATAATAATAATAATAATAATAATAATAATAATAATAAACGGTTTATTTATAGAGTTGCAGCCGGTGGCTGAAAATATGCAGACTTACATTTGAGATAGACATAATGATATAATATGCATTGAATACATTTACAGGGCTGTACAGTACATAAATCAGGAGTTGTTTATTATTTTAACAATAGATGGGATGGTGCTGTTCTTATATCTATCGGTGCGGGCTCTTATGGGCTGAATTTTGTTGTAGTGGCGGACTGCGCGAGGTGGGCGGGTGGGCGGGTGTGTGTGTGTGTGTGTGAGTGTGTGTGTGTGTGTGTGTGTGTCTTAGCCTGTGTGTGTCAATGCTTGTCTGTAAAAACAGTTGTATAAATGAAACAGTATTATGAAGTTTATTTAATGATATTATTTATTCTACATTCGCTGTTAGGCATTGGAAAGACTTTGCAATGCGATCCTGTGATGAACCAGTTTAAAAACAAGTTTTTTGTGGGCAAACAATCAATAATGGAAAGAAATGTCATTTGAAATATATAATAAGCTAGGTCTACTCGGATGACAATCGTAATGGCAGTTGAAAGGTCTACAGGGATACAATACATATGCTACCACATTAGCTACACCTTCAGTACGTATGTGTATGTGTGCGTGAGTGTTGGAGTATTATTGTAAGTTATGAAATAATCGTGAGGTAAAGTTGTAACATAGTGTGGTTTTTTGACAAGGATTTCTTCCCATTTCTTATTACTAAATGAAAAGAGAAAAATATATACAAATACAATTATTACAGTAAACGTTTTCCAAGAATACATAAATATATTCTGAACAGCATGACATGAACTTATTAAATATGAGAATATGAGATTGGAATATGATTGATCAATTTCCTCGTCATAAGTGCCATCATCAGCAGCAGTAGTAGTGACAACAGCAGTAGTAGTAACAGTAGCAGAAGTAGTAACAGCAGCAGTAGTAGTAACAGCAGCAGTAGTAGTAGTAACAGCAGCAGTAGTAACAGAAGTAGTAGGAACAGCAGAAGTAGTAGTGACAGCAGCAGTAGTAGTAACAGCAGCAGTAGTAGTAACAGCAGCAGTAGTAACAGAAGTAGTAGTAACAGCAGCAGCAGTAGTAACAGCAGCAGTAGTAACAGCAGCAGTAGTAGTAACAGTAGCAGAAGTAGTAACAGAAGTAGTAACAGAAGTAGTAGTAACAGCAGCAGTAGTAGTAACAGCAGTAGTAGTAACAGCAGCAGTAGTAACAGCAGTAGTAGTAGTAGTAGTAGAAACAGCAGTAGTAGTAACAGAAGTAGTAGTAACAGCAGTAGTAGTAACAGCAGTAGTAGTACAGCAGCAGTAGTAACAGAAGTAGTAGTAACAGAAGCAGTAGTAACAGCAGTAGTAGTAGCAGTAGGGTGGTCCCGAGGAGACTATCGCCCCTATGGGGCCGAGAGTGCTGCCCATGCGGTCGCCCCCACCCCCCCACCACCATAGTAACGGACTCTTAATGTAGGGTCTCGACGAACCTAGTGAGTATACATAACTGATATTACACCAGTGAGACCATATAAATAGTGGTTATTTGTGCCAAGGAAATATAAACTAGTGCCTGGTGTGACAAACTCTTGTCCATAGTGTATCATTCTGATGTATGGATGGTCGCTATTAGGGGGGGTAACCTACACACCCACGCGCGCACGTATGCCCCTACTACCTGGACACACCAGTCCAGCCTGTCACCTCTCCGCCCTTCCCTCATAAGAACCAGTATAATCTTGTGCCTGGGACTAAATCAGATGTCCGGAGGCGGACGTTACCGTCGCCCAAGGTGCTGGTCACTATGCCTGGTAACATTCCTTGCTGCGTCTGTGCTAGCCCGAACCAAAACTGCACAAATTGTGTTTGTGCGAGAAATAACCGACCATGTGTGAATTGCAGGAAGCTAGACCAGTGTCGGAACCCACGTCGCAGGGAGCCGACACAGGCGGCCACAGTGGATATCGCCGGGACCCAACTACCCGATGATATCCGAAATGATAGCAGTGAGTCTACTCAACCCGATAATGTAGTACTAATAAATGCTGCTCCCTCAGTAGCAGGTGTCCACGAGGAGAATGAGAGACAGCCGCCTCAGTGGAATGGCATGTCGATGGAAAATGCAGGCGTATGGGTCAAAGAAACCTACTCAGAAATTGTCAAGTGGTCGCCCGCTAACTTATTTGAACCACCCAAGTGTGCGGCCACCAAAGAAATGATTCGGGAGATGACTCACTTCATGACTGATTACACTCAGGACCGCTTCCTCGCCCCCCTAGCTCTTCAAATACTGGCAATAATACCACATCTATTTTGTCAGAGGACACACACAAAGGCTAAGCACAAAGAAAATGTGGCAGCAATGAAGAGAAGGTTGACAATGTGGCAGACTGGGGCCCTAGATGATCTCCTATGTGAAGCAAGAACACTGCAGGAGAGACTAAAATCTACGGGTGACGGAAAGCAAAACACCGATGACGTGGCAAGACAATTTGGAAACAAAATGCGTGTGGGAAAAGTGTCTCTCGCGGTAAGATCTCTCACACATGAATCCTCCGGTGGAGTGATGCCAATAAACAGAGCGACATTAAAACTATTGAAAGAGAAACATCCCCCTGCAAGCGAAGATGAAGGCATCAGGCTCCAGGGTGCTTATATCCCACCAAACGCTGTCCTGTTCGAGAAAATAACAGGAGAGATGGTGTGGAAAAAGGCACTGAAGACTCGAGGCGGAGCCGGCCCTTCAGGTCTGGATGCAAACGGTTGGAGAGTCATCCTCAGCACAAACAAGTTTGGCCCTGTAGCAAGCGATCTCTGCACTGCCATTGCCACCCTTGCAAGAAAGCTTGCATCCTCTTGCTGCCATCACCTCCAGGCTCTGACGGCCTGCCGCCTTATTCCTCTGGAAAAGAAACCAGGATGTAGACCTATAGGGGTGGGGGAAGTGCTGAGGCGGATCATCGGAAAGTGTATAATGGAGGTGGTAAAGGATGATGTCAGGGCAGCAGCAGGGAACCTACAAGTGTGTGCTGGCCACCAGGCTGGTGGGGAGGCGGCCATTCACGCCATGAGATTGATATTTGAGCAGCGTGATTGTGAGGCCGTTCTCCTGGTGGATGCTTCAAACGCATTCAACATACTTAACCGCAAGGCGGCACTGCACAACATCAAGATCAAGTGTCCTAGCTTTGCGATGTATGTTGAAAATTCGTATAGGAATCCTTCAGACCTCTACGTAGTAAACAACAAGGCTCTACGAGGTGATACCATCCTACAGTCGACCGAGGGAACAACACAGGGAGACCCCGTTGCAATGGCAATGTATGCAATAGGCCTATCAGTGCTCCAACAAGAAATAAAGTATGAAACAACTGGGGTCAAACAAGTGGCATATGCTGATGACCTCACAGGAGCAGGAAAAGTGGAGGACATCAAAAAGTGGTGGGACCTGGTAACATCGCGAGGTCCACAAATAGGGTACCACCCAAACGCCAGCAAATCCTTCCTCATCGTGAAGCCAGATCATTATGATCGGGCTGTGGAGGTTTTCGGCGAAAGTGAGGTCAAAATAACTAAGGACGGCCAAAGACATCTAGGCGCAGTAATTGGCACTACGGACTTCAAGACCCAGTACGTAGGGGGAAAGGTGAACGAGTGGGTTAGCGAAATCCATGCTCTATCGGAGATTGCTAACACAGAGCCACATGCGGCCTTTGCAGCATTCACACATGGAGTCAAGCATCGTTGGAACTACCTGATGCGTACCATCCCTGAGATCCGACCCCTCCTCCACCCTTTGGAAGAAGCAATCAGTGTCAAGTTCATTCCCAAACTAGTGAAACACCACGACTTAACCCCAGTAGAAAGAACACTTCTTGCACTTCCACCAAGACTGGGAGGGATGGGACTAACTAATCCAGAGGAGATTGCTGACTCTGAACATCAAAATTCACTTAAGCTCACGGCAGCCCTCACTGACCACATAATAGCCCAGAATGCAACAGGGGAAGTGGACACCAGCGAAGTTAATAAGATCCGTAGATCCATTACAACAGATCGGCAGCACTGCCAAAATGACATGTTGCAGCAACTATTGCTGCAGGTTCCAGAAAATTTGACAAAAAAAGTAGCTATAGCGCAGGAGGTGGGCGCCTCGAACTGGTTAACTACGTTACCGATAAGGGCAAATGGTTTCAGCCTTAACAAACAAGAATTTACAGATGCCATTGCTCTAAGGTACGGTTGGCCAGTAGATGGTTTGCCCTCCCAATGCGTGTGTGGCTATTCCTATGATGGCGATCACGCCATGGTTTGCAAGAAGGGGGGCTTCATATGCATGAGGCATGACGAGGTAAGGGATCTCACAGCAAATATGTTGAAGGAAACCTGCCGGGACGTCATGGTAGAACCGACCCTCCTTCCACTGGATGGCGAGATCCTCCAACACAGGACTTCAAACACATCTAACGAAGCCCGTGTGGACGTCAGTGCTCGAGGATTCTGGACGCGGGGACAGCGAGCCTTCTTCGACATCAGGATTTTTGATCCCATGGCCGTTTGTCACCGTAACCTAGCTCTCGATGCTGCACATAGGAGGAACGAGAACGACAAGAGAAGGGCATATGGGGAGAGAATTCAAAATGTCGATCAAGGCAGCTTCACTCCGCTAGTGTTCACAACCTCTGGTGGGATGGGCCCAAGCGCAAGATGTTTCTACGCCAGACTCGCGGAGCTGATCTCCGAACAGAAGCAGCAGCCCAGAAGTTATGTCACAGCCTGGATGAGATGTCGACTGTCCTTCTCTCTCCTTCGGTCGGCTTTGCTCTGCCTCAGGGGAACGAGAGCTTCTGCCCCTACTCCGTCAACTGCTGCAGATATCGACTATGAGGCTACAGTCACCGAATGCCGCATCGATCTGCGGCTCAACTAATTTAACACAGATAGGATAGTTGCTTATGTATTAGGATATTTAATATTAAGGTAAATAAATGGTGGCGAAGGTGTGGCTATTGGGGGAGGCTGGAGGCCACGTTTAAAAAAAAAAAGTAGTAGTAGTAGTAGTAACAGCAGCAGTAGTAGTAACAGCAGCAGTAGTAACAGAAGTAGTAGTAACAGCAGCAGTAGCAACAGCAGTAGTAATAGTAGTAACAGCAATAGTAGTAGTAACGGCAGCAGTAATAATAAGAACAGCAATCGATGATTCCCAGGTGCGGTACCTAGATAGAGCTCTCTGTGCCAAAAATTGAAATAGGATGTGAGGGTGCTTGTCAGAAGGTGGGGTGGGGGATATAGTTAAAAAAATGGACAATACATGTCTGGTAATGGGAACAAACCCATCATCTGCCTCAGTGCAGGAGGCAATGATATTGGCTGGTGTAGGAGTGATTACTCCTTGATAAGTTCAAGGCAGTCATCGAATGTGTTAGGATGAAGTGAGGGATCCCTATCATGTGTGGTGTCCTGCCTAGAAGTAGAGTTGGCAATGAATGGTTGTCAAGGGCAGTTGGTGTCAACGGTCATCTTGTCAGATATTTCAAGTTAATATCAGTCCCATTCATTGACAACTGGGACAGCTTTTACGGCAGAAAGAACCTTTATGCCAGGGATGGGGTACATTTATTTAGGGATGGGGTGGTAATCCTGGCTGGCTGTGTCTAGAGAGCAGTTCAAAAGATGTCGAAATCTTTAAACTGCTAGGTTGAACATGTAATCACTGGGATCGAGGAGACTGCAATGGGCACAGGTAGAAAAAGCGAAAAGTTACAGAGGAATAGTACTAGGGATGATGACAAAGCTGAATTAGGCAGGGAGGACTCAGATCACAACTAACTTAAATGACGAGTATGCAAACGGTAGAAGCATGAGAAATAAAATAGATGAAATCGGGGTGTTGGTATGTACCACAAAAATCGATATAATAGCATTCACCGAAACATGGATAAACTTAGACTCACGAGAGTTACCTGTCGAATACGAAATTAAAGGTTACAAATTATTCCATACCGACAGGCAGGTTAGAAAAGGAGGCAGCTAGCAATCTTTGTCAAGGATAATCTGCAGTGTCAAATCAATAAGGAAATAAAAACTGAACTGAATACAGAAACAATTTGGATAGAATTAACCGATGGTAAGAACAAAATAATCATGGAAGTAATATATAGACCTCCTAATCTCGATAAGGTTAATGAGCAACTTATTTGGGATGAAATATCCAGGGCATCCAGATACAGTAAAGTCTGTACAGTAGACGACTTTAACTTTAGTCCAATACTCGTAGACTGGACCGACCTTACGGGTAACTCAGAATCAGAGGATTTTCTTGAAAGAGTTCAGGACTGTTTCTTAAGTCAAAATATAGCCAAACCCACCTGGGGTAATAACATGCTAGATTTAGTTCTGTCATACAGAGAAAACCTCCTTTGTAATGTCGAAATAGGAAAAGAACTAGCTAACAGCGATCAAAAAGAAGTGAGATTCAAAGTAGATCTTAAAGTCAGTCGCAAGGAAAATTATATTAAAGTCCCAGATTTCAGACAGGCAAAATTTGATAGGTTGAAAAGGCAGCTGAGAGAGGGGATGTCATGTTTGGTGACATCATACACAATGTATCCACAAAGGGAGACCTCACTTAACCACCTTACAAAAAATGACTGTTGAGGATGACCTGACCACGAGATCTGAGGTTGATGAGTTCCATAACAATATAAATAATGAGTTACTTAATGCACAAAGGCAGAATATACCATACAGAAAACTCACATCAAATAATGACCACAAATGGATAAATAATAATTTAAAAATATTATTGGACGAGGGAAAATAAATCATGGAGAAGTTTACCTCCAAGATTATTATTAAGTATTATCCAGTAGGTGTAAGTCCGAGATAAGAAGAGCAAAGAGGAATAATGAACTGGAGGTAGCAAGGGAGACGAAGTCAAACACCAAGGAACATAAGAACATAAGAACATAAGAATGGAGGAAACTGCAGCGGGCCTATTGGCCCATACTGGGCAGTCCCGTTTACACCCAACCCCTATTGCTCATATGAGCATCCAACCTATGTTTGAAGCAATTCAGCGAATTCGAGTTAATGATGATATTTGGTAACTTGTTCCATTCATCAACTACTCTGTTTCCAAACCAGTGTTTACCTATTTCACGCCTAAATCTAAATTTGTCTAATTTAAAACCATTGTTACGAGTTCGCTCCTGGTTGGATAATTTGAGTACCTTTGTAATGTCCCCTTTGTTTAGCCCTGCCTTCCACTTATACACCTCTATCAGGTCGCCCCTCGCTCTACGTCTCTCAAGGGAGTGCAAATTAAGATGCTTTAACCTGTCTCTATACTCAAGGTTCCTAATGCCCAGGATTAGTCTTGTCATTCTCCTCTGAATTCTTTCCAAGGATTCTATATCCATTCTGTAATACGGTGACCAGAACTGAACTGCGTAATCCAGGTGTGGTCTCACAAGAGCAAGATACAGTTTTAGGATGACCTCGCTAGTCTTGTAACTAACACTCCTTTGTATGAACCCAAGTACTTTATTAGCCTTGTTATGAGCAAAAACACATTGTTTACTTGGCTTAAGGTTCCTACTTATCATTACTCCTAAATCTCTCTCGCAGTCGGATTTCTCTATGGCATCGTTGTTCATCTGGTATCTGGTTTCCCTGTTTACATCTCCTATACTGAGTACTTTACATTTGTCGACATTGAATTTCATCTGCCATTTTTCAGACCATTGGAAAAATTTGTTTAGATCTTCCTGTAGTTTTGCAGAGTCCTCGTCAGATTTGATAACACGCCCTATTTTAGTGTCATCAGCAAATTTACTTATGTTGCTGTCTATGCCGATATCTATGTCGTTTATGTATATAATAAATAATAATGGTCCAAGTACTGAGCCTTGGGGAACTCCACTTGTGACGTTGCTCCAATAGGACTTAGTGCCGTTAATGCTCACTCTCTGTTTCCTGTCTTGTAACCACACCCTAATCCATTTAAGGATGTCACCTTTGATGCCATGAGCTTCTACCTTTCTAATTAGTCTTTCGTGGGGGACTCTGTCGAAGGCTTTGCTAAAGTCGAGATATACCACATCATAATTGTGCCCCTCGTCCACCGATTCGAAAACTGATGAAAAGAATGTTAATAGATTAGTTAGGCAAGAACGTCCGCTTGTGAAGCCATGCTGGGAATCATTGATCAATCGATGCTTCTCCAGGTGATTTCGAATAGAATTTGAAATGATTGCTTCCAGTAATTTGCCTACTATTGATGTTAGACTGATTGGGCGGTAGTTAGAGGATAGTGATCTATCCCCCTTCTTGAAAATCGGTATTACATTCGCTATCCTCCAGGATTCTGGTACTACACCTGTTTTTAATGACATGTTAAACAACTTTGCTAAGGGCATACTAAGCTCTTCCTTACATTCCTTTAATACTCTGGCAAATATCTCGCCGGGACCAGGTGACTTATTAGGCTTTAGTTTGTCTATTTGCTTACACGCCGTTACTAGTCACTACTATCTCACTTAATTTGTTTCTTCACTATCTCTGAATAGTCGGTGCCTCCAGGTATCATGTTTAAATTTTCGGTGCCTCGGGTATCATGTTTAATTTTCGGTGGTTAAAACTGAAATTTGAAAAATGTTTATTCAAATTATTTGCTCATTTCTCCGTCGTTATCGGTAAAACTGGCGAGGTCTGACGTGGTCCAATCTTTTCTCGTGTTTTAGTTTGATACATTTGGTAGAATCCTTTGGGGTTTGTCTTCGCCTCCCTTGCTACCCTTACCTCATTATTCCTCTTTGCTTTCCTTATCTCGGTTTTAACTCTACTCGCCAATACCCTATAATAGTCCCGGAGGTGAATTTCGCCAGATTTATCCTTCTACCTATAGCCTTCTTTTGGCCAATGATGTTCTTTAAATAATTATTTATCCATTTAGGGTCATTGTTGTCTGATCTGAGTTTTTTGTATGGTATGTTCTGCCTTTGTGCATTAAGTAACTCACTATTTAAATTGTCGTGGAACTCGGCAATCTCAGATCTCGTTATCAGGTCGGTGTCATCTGTCAGGTTCACGGCCAAGTGCCACACCCCCTCTCTCAGCTGCCTCTTTAAACTGTCAAAGTTTGCCCTTCTGAAATCTGGTACTTTAGTGGAATTTTCCTTACGTCTGCCCTGAAAATCTAACTGGAATCGAATTTCTTTGTGATAGCTGTTTGCAAGTTCGTTCCCTACCTCGACATTGCTAATGAGGTTTTCTCTGTTCGTCAGAACTAAATCCAGTATATTATTACCCCGTGTGGGTTCGGTTATATGTTGACTTAGGAAACAGTCCTGGATCGTCTCGAGAAAATCCTCTGCTTCTGAGTTACCCGTAAGGACAGTCCAATCTATTTGGCCAAGGTTAAAGTCGCCTACTATACAGACTTTCTTGTGTATGGAAGCCCTGCGCATTTCATCCCAGATAAGTCGCTCATTGACGCTATCGAGATTGGGGGGTCTATATATTACCCCTGTGATTAATTTTTCCCGACCGTCGCTTAATTCTATCCAAATTGTTTCTGTATTCCTCTCATTTTTTATTTCCTTATTTATTTCACACTTCAGATTATCCCTAACATAGATTGCTACTCCGCCTCCTTTCCTGGTCTGCCTATCGGTATGGAACAGTTT
>NW_024754351.1:0-87500 GCF_018991925.1 Homarus americanus | reverse complement strand
GTCTATCACAAAGCAGGATCCGTCTTACCACTGGAAGATGAGCAGGCAAAGTTCCTCCAAATCTACTTCATGGGAGATCATGAAAAGCAGACTACTATCAGGTGTGGCAACATTCAAGGTGTCAAACTTGTCATTGTCCTATCTATCCAAGAAATGCTGCATGAGCGCAACACGTATGTACAGTCATTTAAAAATGCCCTGAAAAAAGACATACCTTCTGACGAGTACAAAGTCAGGATCAAAGCAGACACCTTAATGCACTACAGTGAGACAATGTGGAGCGTCCCGGAGGGTGGCGTCCTACCGTGGCCTAGCGAAAGAGCCGCCCGGATTCATTTGGGTGATGTCACTGTTCATTGCCATGCAGGACGGAGGTTCGTAACCAAAGAAATGCATCATATTCATTAGCAGTATATAGGTCAGAGTCATGTGGGTGATGTCACTGTTCGCTGCCATGCAAGGCAGTGGTTCATATACATTGGACGTCATATTCTAATTGAAGACTAATCAGTGTGGGCTAGCATATTTGGGATAAACAGCAAGAATGTCCCCAAGCACCTCCAATTCAATATAGTAATTACAAAGTTCATGATACAATAAGCCAGGTGGCCTGAAGTCTTTGATAGTGTCTCATCCAGGGCAGTCTTGTTTACACCCAACCCCTATCGCTCATAATTATAACCGTCCAAAACTAAAATAGGTAGTGGAATTAAATCTGACGAGGATGCCGCAAAACTACAGGAAAATCTAAATAAATAAATATATAAATAAATAAATAAATAAATGCATGGTCTGGGAAATGGCAGATTAAATTTAATGTGAACAAATTTAAGTCCTTAGTCTAGGAGATGTAAACAGATAAACCAGATATCAGACGAACAACATTGATTTAGAGAAATCCGATTGTGAGAAAGGTTTAGAAATAATGATACAATGCGTAATTGCTCGAAACAAGGCTAACAAAGTACTTGGGTTCATACAAAGGAGTGTTAGTTACAAGACTAGCGAGATTATCCTAAAACTATATCCTGCGCTTGTGAGATCTCACTTGGATTATGCGGGTCAGTTTTGGTCACCATATTACAAAATTGTTCAACAGAAAACGGGCACTTGTAAACACAGCTGTGAGTGCTAGCTTCCAAATTTTGAATGTTTTCAAGCCTATTTTATTATCTGAAGGATATATAGACTTACCTACATGTGTATAAGTACGTAAGGATAAGATAAGTACCATCAAACAACTTTGGTGTTGGGAACTTACTGTTTACCACACGAAAATAAGTGCTAGGAGTCCCATTACTCCTGGCTGGGTGTTGTGGGGTGTCAACATTGCCCCATGGAAAGTGAATTATTGCCTAAGATATTTGCATGGAAGAGTAAAGTGAAGTAAGTATTGGACGAAGTTCTCTATTATCTCTCATATTGTTACCCAAGAATCCGGGGAAAAAGAAGCCTTTGGTACGCTATAATAGCAATTGGTATCCTTGGCTTTGTTGTTTGAGCTCACCAGATATTCACTGCAGGTAAACCGCTGTTAACTGCCTAAGTCAGTTAATTAGGTACATTAAATAACACAAGTAAAACAAAATATGCAATTATCACAACAAAAGTAACAATTACGCATTTGTCAAAATACACCAGAATCTTACCCACTTATTCATACATTTTACATTAAATACACATACTATATACAACAACACAAAATCTGAAAAAAATGGCAATGGCAACCCAAGCTGCAAGTCTAGGTTGCGATGACCAACCACAAGGAACCAGTGATTAACGCCGGATGAGAAAATGGTTCTAAAACGGTGCTCACTGGAGTCGAGTAGCTTCGTGTCTACTACCATCAAACAATCACAACACCACCA
This sequence comes from Homarus americanus, assembly GCF_018991925.1. Lineage (NCBI taxonomy): Eukaryota > Metazoa > Arthropoda > Malacostraca > Decapoda > Nephropidae > Homarus > Homarus americanus. The sequence goes on along the minus strand of NW_024754351.1, from coordinate 85,632 downwards.
GCAGTAGTCATTAATAAAACTCGTCGTTCACACCCCGGGAGAAGGGGAATACCGTATAATTGAGGCAGAAAAAATAGTAATACAGGACCCTAGGCTTGGACAAGAAAGTATTTAAGTGCTGACTCGGAAGAGTACTGATTATTTTTTTGTAATAATTAGAGGAATAAAAGATAAAAGGTTAAGTTCTAAACCTGCTCATGCCCCATCTCTGCTCATGGCAGAGATGGATAAGGTTGTTCCTGATATTAGAGATGAAATAAATATAAATTAAGACGGAGAAATTAACATTAAAAAGAGAGAGGTTAGCGCTCTCATAAACGGGGTATGAACCCATTAGCTTAGGATTAGCTTATCTTTTGTATACTGGTGTAAACGGCATGAAAAGTTTTAATCTTTAAAGAGTTGGTGGAATTCCATTGCATATAGATAATATGAGTAAAGTTATTTACATGATCTGTCCTATCAAGACAGTCTTTTTCAGGCATCATATTTAGAAATGTAAGACTTAAAAATATAATTAAGATTAATAAAAAAGTAAAAAGTTAAGAAGATATTGTAGAAGTATATATATATATATATATATATATATCTTGATAAAATCACACGGGAAAATGGAAACAACGGAGTACCTTAGCTTTCGTCTTTATTCAAGACATCTTCAGAGGCAACTAGATTACATGGACAGAGAGAGGCTTAAATATACAGGGTGACCTAAAAACATGAGGTCAGGTCATAATGATGACATCCACTAATCCCCACACCAACACAACCGTAGAGGAGCTTAAGAGAAGGGTGGTGACGTGACTAGACAGGTCAGGTCAGAAAAAAGGGACCCACAAAATAACTGTCATACATCAAGATCAAAGGTTTTCAAAGCAGTTTTAACCTTGGGCCACTGACAAATAAATTTATGTAACATATTATCAGTTTTGAACTGACCATCACTAAGGTTTATTGATTTTAATTCCTTAATCAAACTAGCTTCAACCAGAAGTCTTTCTGTGACACAAGATGATTTGAATACTTCTAAGCTTTTTTCCCAAGCAATGGGGTGATTATTATTCCTAACATGAACGAACAAGGCACTGCTTTCAGATGCAGTTCTGATATTATACTTATGTTGTTTGATTCTGAGCTGCAGTGTTTTTCCTGTCTGACCTACATAATTACAATTACATTGGCTACATGGAATACAATAAACACTTCCATTTACATTCAAACTTGGGCTATTCCTTATTAACATATTGGTAATGGTTGAGTCATACTTGAAAACAACATTAATATTTAGAAGCTTGAGGGACCGAACTAAAGGGACAAATTCATCACGATAGGGCAGAGTCAAAATATTCTTAAGTGTAGGAACTTGTCTGGTTACAGAGGAATGAAGGGATTTTTTAGCCCTTTTAAAGCAACGATCAACAAACACAGAAGGGTACCCAAGTTTCTGTGCAATAGAACGAATGTGTTTAAATTCGTCGTCAATAAATTCAGAGTCACAAATACGCAGACATCGTAGGAACATAGCAGAAAAAACTGACATTTTGGTAGACTCAAGGTGATTGGATAAAAAGTGAATGAAACTGTCTACCTGTGTGGGCTTTCTATATACCTTAAATTTATAGTTTTGGCCATTTCTCATGATAATCATATCAAGAAATGGAAGGGATTCACTTATTTCTCTTTCAATTTTGAATGTGATACTAGGGACAATATTATTAAGCTTGTCTAAAAATTCCAAAGGGTCACTGTTTTTAGGCCAAAGACAAAGAACATCATCTACATATCTATACCAAGGAGGAATACAGTCCACTACATTGGGGAGTAATCTAGACTCAAAGAACTCCATATAAATGCAGGCTAGAGGAGCAGAAAGACAATTACCCATGCTCATGCCAAATACTTGCTTGTAGAACTTCCCATTTGCACTAAACACATTGTCAGTTACGCATAACTCTATCAATTTCAGGAAAGTATCATGTTCAATAGTTAAATCTAGCAGTTGTAATTTATCTTTAAGAAATGAAAGTAAGTCTTTCACAGGTACTCTAGTGAACAGTGAATTTACATCAAAACTTATTAATTCGCAAGGTTCGTTGTGTTTCTTGAGTTTATCAATTAAATCACTGCTATTGCGTATATGTGAATTAGATATTTGGCCTGTAAGAGGGGATAGCATCTTTACCAGCCACTTGGATAATTTGTAAGTAACAGAACCCACAGAACTCACGATAGGACGTAATGGATTGTTAAGCTTGTGTGTTTTGATCAATCCATACATATAAGGTAAAGTGGGATTGATTTGAGAGAGCTGTTTGATGAGATCGGGGTTCTTTTTCAATAACATCTTCATTTTGGAATTAGATAACTTATTAATATTTTCCAGGGGATCTTTCGTAAGCTCACAATACAGTACGTGCTTTCATCACTTAGTAATGAATTCATCTTATCATTGTAGTCACTTTTATCCAAAATTACAACAGCATTGGACTTATTAGCCTTAGTAATATGGATATTCTCATTTCTTTTCAAGTTTATCAAGGCTGTTTCAAATCTTTTTGGATTGTTTGAAAATTTTTTTTTATGTAAAACACTATGTATACAACCTTTAGCTATGGAAATATCTTCATTTGTAACATCTATCGACTTATTCTTTTCCAGGTTGATTATACCTTTAGCAATAGTAAGCGGATTAACGCACCGTTGAGTGATAGAAAACTTCCTACCAAAACCAAGAACAAGTTTCTCATTTGTCTGTAGATCATAAGATGATAAGTTTATGAACAAATTTGGATCACTCAATATGGTCCAGTAACTCTTGTCAAACAGAGAATTTAATTTGGCATTTAACTTTCTTTTTTGGGCTTTGTCATTTTCACTAAGAAGTTGAAATACAAAATCACGAATGGTATGCCACTTATCAACACAAACACTGTTTTGCATAAGTATTTTACATTGAGCACTGTGCTTAAAAACCAAATTTACACTATCACTTGAACTCTTGATAAGTGAGTCCAGCAGCACTTTATCCAACTCAGAGAATGCTTGATTGTCCAGATTTCTTAGTCTACTTGGAAGACAGGACTTGGGAACAATTTTATCATCTCTGCAATCTTTCAAAAACTTCAACTTGTTTTTGAGACTATGAGCTTTCAGCAAATTCTTCTTGAAGTTATGGTAGATGGGGCGAAAATGAGGATGTGGTTGACAGATTAAGGACACAGCGTAGGAGAGACATGTAAGTTCCATAAAATCACACAGGGAAAAGGGAAACAACGGAGCACCTAAGCTTTCGTCTTTATTCAAGACATCTTCAGAGGCAACTGCATTACATGGACAGAGAGAGGCTTAAATATACAGGGTGACCTTATTAAACATGAGGTCAGGTCATAATAATGTCGTCCACTAATCCCCACACCAACACACACGTAGAGGAGCTTAAGAGAAAGGGGGCGACGTGACTAGTCAGGTCAGGTAAAAAATAAGGGACCCACAAAATAACTATCCTACATCTAGATCAAAGGTTTTCAAATCATTTTTAACCTTGGGCCACTGACAAATAAATTTATGTAACATATTATCAGTTTTGAACTGACCATCACTAAGGTTTATTGATTTTAATTCCTTAATCAAACTAGCTTCAACCAGAAGTCTTTCTGTGACACAAGATGATTTGAATACTTCTAAGCTTTTTTCCCATTGTGGATCTACATGATATATATATATACAGTATATATATATATATATATATATATATATATATATATATATATATATATATATATATATATATATATATATATATATATATATATATATATATATATATATATATATATATATATATATATATATATATATATATATATATATATATATATATATATATATATATATATATATATATATATATATATATGTAACCGGTCGGAATTTACTGGACTTTATTTTCTCACTTGACTTGGGGTTTATTAAAGATTATAAGATGGTAATGGCAGTGGAAGCGCCCCTTTGAGAAAAATCCCGAACCAGCACAAGAACACTTAAATCTACTAAACAAAATGAATTGTCCGTGACCCGTGGAAGGATAGCGTCTGTGACTGGGATGAATGAGACACACTGTAAAATTTAGACACTTATATTCCCTCCAACACTACAACCAAAATCAAATAATGGTACACCAATATGCCCACCTCTTAACCTGAACTTAAAACACTACTCTGGGGAATAAAAGTTATACATGATATAGAAATTATTAGAAACTCAGGCAACAATAAATTTGAAGTATTAAGAAATGTTGCCTGCACACATGAAACAGGCCTTAAGGGCTTTCACAAAATAATATCAGTCACTTAGGAAATGGTATTAAAAAATAAGAAATTAACTACTCTACAATGAATAGGCCTTAAGGGCTTTCAACAAAATAATATCAGTCACTGAGGAAATGGTAATAAAAAATAAGAAATTAAATACTCTACAATGAATAGGCCTTAAGGGCACTCAACAGAATTATATCACCCCAACAGATGCACACTTCCTAACCTAACTTAACCACTACTCTGGGGAACAAGGTTATACCTGAGATCAGAATTATGAAGAAAAATTAGATGCATTAAAAGAATCAAATCACATAATCACTCTGGTTCCACTTAATGACACAAACATTCAAAAACAATACTATCAAAATTATTTAGGAACTATTAAACTACACACGTCAAGATAATATCAGTAACTGAGAAATGGTATTAACTACACCCGTAATAAGGAAGATAAAATGTTCCTCTAGGTATCTCCTAGAGTCCTAGACTCATGGTCTCAGTGTGTAACCATTAATTTACTCAGATAGCCTCAGTGTACTCCCAGTGCGTCCATGGGCAGCAAGAGAGAACGCCAGCAGGTGTCTATGGCCAGTAGGTAACACTTCTAGCTGACCGAGACACGTGGTGTTGTGCACCCGAGTGGTAAGAACTGATCACCCACTGTGGATGCTGGTCCCGTGTCGTTTTAGTTGTCGGAAGCACTCGTTCACTCAAGAGATCCTTTGCTACCCCGCTAAACAGTGACAGGCCTACACTGATCGGTCCAATGGCGACAATCGCCACCCTCAATCATCAACGGCAGTCTCAAACGGCAGTCAATCTCTCGCAGTCAACTCAGGTCAACTCCAGTCAAGTGGGTTCTGACGGAAACCCTGAAATGAACTCACTGTTAGCTCTAGTTAACTTTACCACTGCCCTATCTAACCCTGCCTGAGATTGAATGAGACTTACTTGTCATACTGCAATAGCGCAGCACAGGTGACTAGGCCACGTGACTATTTCTGTGACGGACGCGCAGGGACGTCTTGTCTGCCTGACTGCTCCCGGCGACTAAGGGCCAGCCAGCGTCGCGTCCTCTCAAGGCGTTAGCTTATGCCTACGTGACATATTTTCCGCCTAATTAATAACTCCTTGGGACACCCGTAACATTATTCAGACTGATAAACGATCTATAATAATTTCAAATTCAATAATAGTCCCTTAACTTCATGAATCGCATCATTATTAATTCGGTGAATTACATTTAATATCATATAGGCCTAGTTCCACCATCTCTCGCTGTGAGCAGGAAGCGCTCTCTCCCCTCAGATGACCTTGAACGCTCAGTGTTGCCAATGGCGGGGCATTCGAAATTACTCTGAAATTTCTGAGTATTACATATATATATATATATATATATATATATATATATATATATATATATATATATATATATATATATATATATATATATATATATATATATATATATATTATATGCATATATATGTATATAATTGGTTTAATATTATATAGAGCATATAATTTAGTGTTTTACCCAGCTTTCTGTAGTTGTATTGATCCCTCTCCCAATAGAAATATAAGCCCGTTGGGAAATGGGGCCTCCCCTCAGGAGAAAGGGCCCATTTTAAAGGGCTTAGATTTCATTATCGATCTTATTTAGTTGATTTATATAATTAAAAGATCGACTTTTCAGTTAATAATATATTTCAATGAAATTATATAAGTGTTCATTTTAGATTCGCCTTAAAAATATATTTTTTACACTTTGTAAATAATATTAATTGAAAGATAAAATCTTTAGCTCTCTCTTTACATATCTTTAAATGTATATATAATTAAAGAAAGTGTGTAATTTTAAGAAGGTACAAAGCTTTACTCCCGTATGGGAAATCTTCTCTTCAACTTTAAGACCAGCACTCTTATTTTAGATCGCAAAATTAAGGTTTGTATGAAATTTCATTGAAAATGGAAGTTATGAGCGCATGGGAGCCGTCCACGTGTGGTCTTTAATATTATATTTAATTTTTTTTTCTAACTTATGAGGGAAACATGATTTTCTCACCGGCTCTCCTAACCAAAATTTTTTGTGGTAAATTACTTCGATTTTTAGACTTAATTAATAAAGTTAGGAACTTAATTATGATATTCAATAAACTACCTAACAAGAATTTCTGTAGTATATTTAATTGTTATGTAATTAAGAGTAGGTTTTGAATAGAGGTTTGTTAAATTTGTTTGAAATTTTTATTCAAATATGGTATATTTATACAGGATTAAGAGAATTTCCTATTTAAAAATATTTAATAAATTGGAGGTTATATACGCATGGTAGTCGTCCCTGTGTGGTCTCAATTATGAAAATACTTGAATTTTAATTAAAAAAAATCATAATCTAAATATATATTTTTAGTATATTGACTAGTTTTAAGATAGACCTGAACTTAAAAAAATAAAAATATATTCGTAGATATTTGTCTATAATTAGAATATTTTAGTTTAAGGTTGCCAAATTAGTACGAAATGCTAACTTAATTCATAACTTTATTTTATAGTTAGTAAGTTAATTTACATTACTAATAAATTACCGAACATTTTTGTTTATGTGCGAATAAGTTTTAATTATGTTTTGTTTGGATATTTTGCTTTTATAATTTTTTTCGAGAGGAGTCATCATGGGACAGTTTTTTGTGGTATAAAATAATTGATATTTTCTGTCCAAGAATTTTTATTATAAGTTATATATTTATTAAAAAATAAATATTAATAATAAAATTTATTTTATTATAGTATGTTTATTTAATTATAAAGTGGAAAACAGCCTTGTTTAGTCATTTGTGGAAGTTTGATTCTTGCTTAACGCTTTTACGTTATAACTGGTAAATACATGTAAATAATTGTGGGGAAGATAAGTAAGTAAATATATTAAAAATAAGTTTAATTATAAAGTAGAAGCTAGTGTTAAGATAGCTAAAATAACAGTATAAACTATTAAATTATAGGCGGTAGCCTGATATGGTAGTTGTTATAAGAAGTCTGATTAAGTTTTGTGCCAGCAGTCGCGGTTATAATTTAAGATTGAATAAAAGTAATTTAGTTAGCAGTTAATTGATAATTTATAGATTAATTGGGTTTATTTTAATAAAAAGGAAAATTAGAATGTTAATTAGTAAATTAAACTAATATATGAAAAAAATGAAACTGTAGACGCCGGGGTATAACTAGGATTAGATACCCTATTACACCCGGAAGTAAAATTTAAGTGCTTGAATAATAGTTATATTCTTTAAAATAAAAGAATTTGGCGGTATTTTAGTCGTGTTAGAGGAACTTGTTCTATAAACGACAAAACACGCAGAATCTTACTTACCTTGGTAATTTCACAGTTTGTATACCGTCATTATTAAATAATCTTGAAAAGTTAATTATTGGGATTAATAAATTAAATATATTAGATCGAGGTGCAGCTGAAAGGTAAGTAGAAATGAGTCACAATAATATTTATTTATAACGGATTGTACATAGAATTATTTGCAAAGAAAGTGGATTAATTGTAAAAAAGGTTTAATAAGCTTTTTCATATAAGCTCTAAATTATGTACATATCGCTCGTCACTTTCATTTAAAATGACATAAGTCGTAACAGAGTTGGTGTACTGGAAAATGTACCTAGAAATAATCTAAGTAAAGTTTTATAGTTAGCATCTCACTTACGTTGAGAAGGTTTACCGTGCAAATCGGTTATATTTTGAGTATTATAAGTTCTTTGCTCTTGTTATTCAGTGTTAAGAATATAAATAAGAAAAAAAAATAACATAAAAGAGGTAAGTAGAAAATTTTGATTTTGAATAAAAACTGAAATAAAGGCTAAAGTTAATAGTATTGTGAGAGAACAGTGAAATAAATTAAAATTTAATAATAAGCAAAAGTAAATTTCTGTACCTTGTGTGTCAGGGAAGGTGAAAATTATAGAAGTAATTTTTTGATCCCGAAAAAGGAAGAGCTAAGCTAATAAAAGGGTAATTGTGGCATAAATATCTTGAATATTAGTTTACTGGTGAAATGTTAAACGATTCCTTTGATATCTGTTTTTTTTAGAGAAATGAATTGAATTCAGTCTTAGCGTCAAACGAGTAGTTAAGTGTAAGAATAGGAGCGTTGAGCTTTTTATTCAAAATATAAAATGGTGTATAAGAAATTTATTTAATAGTTGAATTAGGCTTATAAGTAACCAAATGGGTAAGTGTATAACTAATCTTTAAGTTAAAGTTATTTATATTCTTCTTGTAGTTGTACCAAAAACTATTAAAAATCTTTATATTTGTAGCTAAAATGATTTTATTAGTAGAAAATTTTGTAAATGATAAAATATTAAACAAATAATAAATTTTAAATATTGATTGGTGTGGGTTAAGGAACTCGGCAAATAAAGCTTCTGCCTGTTTATCAAAGACATATCTATATGGGGGTTTATAAAGTCTAACCTGCCCACTGGGATCAAACTAAAGGGCCGCGGTATTTTAACCGTGCGAAGGTAGCATAGTCATTAGTCTCTTAATTGGAGTCTTGTATGAATGGTTGGGCACGAAGCAAACTGTCTCAAACACAAAAATTGAAATTGAATTTTAAGTGAAAAGGCTTAAATATTTTAGAGGAACGATAAGACCCTATAAAGCTTAATAATTTAATATATAACCAAAGGAGTTGCAAGTATAATATTCTTTATATATTAAATTATTTCGTTGGGGCGACGATTATATAATTTGTAACTTTAAATTTTGAATATAGAGATATTTGTGTGTAATGATCCTTGTTGTTGATTAAAAATTTAAGATACTTTAAGGATAACAGCGTTATTTGTATTGAGAGTTCTTATCGACAAAAAAGTTTGCGACCTCGATGTTGAATTAAAAATTCGCCATGGCGTTGGAGTTGTGGACGAGGTCTGTTCGACCTTTAAATTTTTACATGATTTGAGTTCAAACCGGCGTGAGCCAGGTTGGTTTCTATCTTTTAAAAAATTAAGAATTACTTAGGTGCGAAAGGACTTAGTAATTAAAATTATTTTTAATTGCAGATTAACTATATTACTTTGGCAGATATGATGCATTAGATTTAGGACCTAATTAGATAGAGTGTTCTGTAGGTAATAACATTAGTTACATTCATTCAAGAGTATTTGAATAAAATAGTTTGTAAGAGCTTTAGTTATGTTTGTGAGTTATTTAATTTTAATTATCTGTGTTCTTGTGGGTGTAGCATTTGTTATTTTGTTAGAACGTAAGATTTTAGGTTATATTCAGATTCGTAAAGGGCCAAATAAAGTTGGTTTTATTGGATTACTACAACCCTTTGCGGATACTGTGAAGTTGTTTACTAAAGAACAAACGGTACCTGTTACGTCTAATTTTCTTACATATTATGCTTCACCTGTTTTTAGGTTGTTTACGGCATTAATTGTATGATCAGTAATTCCGTATGGAATCTGGATAATAAATCTAAATAAAGGAGTTTTTTTTTTATTGTGTTTAAAGTTAGGAGTTTATTCAACTATAAGGGCTGGATGGGCTTCGAATTGTAAATGTTCTTTGTTAGGAAGACTACGGGCTGTTGCCCAGACTATTTCTTATGAGGTGAGACTTGCTTTAATTTTACTTTCCCTTATTTTTTAGTTGGTTTTAATTTAGAACTTTTTAATTTGTATCAAGAGAGTGTATGGTTTTTATGGGTTACATTACCATTAGCTTTGGTTTGGTTTGCTTCTTGTTTGGTTGAAACAAATCGGACTACATTTGATTTCGCAGAAGGTGAATTTGAGTTGGTGTCAGGATTTAATACTGAATATAGAAGAGGTGAAATAGGTAAACATTGCTAAAGTCGAGATATACCACATCATAATTGTGCCACCTCGTCCACCGATTCGATAACGGATGAAAAGAATGTTAATAGATTAGTTAGACAGGAACGTCCGCTTGTGAAGCCATGCTGAGAATCATTGATCAATCTGTGGTTCTCCAGGTGATTTCGAATAGAGTTTGAAATGATTGCTTCCAGGAATTTGCCTACTATTGATGTTAGACTGATTGGGCGGTAGTTAGAGGATAGTGATCTATCCTCCTTCTTGAAAATCGGTATTACATTCGCTATCCTCCAGGATTCTGGTACTACACCTATTTTTAAGGACATGTTAAACAACTTTGCTAAGGGCATACTAAGATCTTCCTTACATTCCTTTAATACTCTGGCAAATATCTCATCGGGACCAGGTGACTTATTAAGCTTTAGTTTGTCTATTTGCTTACTAACATCGTTACTAGTCACAACTATCTCGCTTAATTTGTTTTCTTCACTATCTCTGAATAGAGTCGGTGCCTCAGGTATCATGTTTAAATTTTCGGTGGTGAAAACTGTTGAAAAATATTTATTCAAATTATTGCTCATTTCTCTGTCGTTATCAGTGAGCTCGCCGGTGTCTGACCGTATTGGTCCAATCTTTTCTCGTGTTTTAGTTTGATACATTTGGTAGAATCCTTTGGGGGTTTGTCTTCGCCTCCCTTGCTATCCTTACCTCATTATTCCTCTTTGCTTTCCTTATCTCGGTTTTAACCCTACTCGCCAATACCCTATAATAGTCCCGGAGGTGAATTTCGCCACGATTTATCCTTCTACCTATAGCCTTCCTTTGGCCAATGATGTTCTTTAAATAATTATTTATCCATTTAGGGTCATTGTTGTCTGATCTGAGTTTTTTGTATGGTATGTTCTGCCTTTGTGCATTAAGTAACTCACTATTTAAATTGTCGTGGAACTCGGCAATCTCAGATCTCGTTATCAGGTCGGTGTCATCTGTCAGGTTCACGGCCAAGCGCGACACCCCCTCTCTCAGCTGCCTCTTTAAACTGTCAAAGTTCGCCCTTCTGAAATCTGGTACTTTAGTGGAATTTTCCTTAAGTCTGCCCTGAAAATCTAACTGGAATCTAATTTCTTTGTGATCGCTGTTTGCAAGTTCGTTCCCTACCTCGACACTGCTAATGAGGTTTTCTCTGTTTGACAGAACTAAATCGAGTATATTATTACCCCGTGTGGGTTCGGTTATATGTTGACTTAGAAAACAGTCCTGGATCGTCTCGAGAAAATCCTCTGATTCTGAGTTACCTGTAAGGTCAGTCCAATCTATTTGGCCAAGGTTAAAGTCGCCTACTATACAGACTTTGTTGTGTATGGAAGCCCTGCGCATTTCATCCCAGATAAGTCGCTCATTGACTCTATCACGATTGGGAGGTCTATATATTACTCCTGTGATTAATTTTTCCCTACCATCGATTAATTCTATCCAAATTGTTTCTGTATTCCGCTCAGTTTTTATTTCCTTATTTATTTCACACTTCAGATTATCCCTAACATAGATTGCTACTCCGCCTCCTTTCCTGGTCTGCCTATAGGTATGGAACAGTTTGTAACCAGCAATTTGTTATTCCACTGGTAACTCACGTGTGTCTAGGTTGATCCATGTTTCAGTGAATGCTATTATATCGATTTTTTCGGTGCATACCAAGGCCCTAATATCATCCATTTTGTTTCTCATACTTCTACTGTTCGCGTAGTATACATTTAAGTTAGTCGTGTTCTGAGTCCTCCCTTTACCGCGTTTAGTTTTAAACTCCCTGTCTAATTTAGTTTTGTTATCATTCCTAACACTATTTCCCTGTAATCTTTCACTTTGTTTACCCGCTCCCACTGCAGTCTCCTCCACCCCCATGCTCATATGTTCCCCAAGCAGTTTAAAGACTTCGATATCTTTTGAACTGCCCCCTCTAGAGCTCCAGCCAGGGTTGCTACTCCATCCCTAGACAGGTGCACCCCATCCTTAGCATAAAGGTCCCTTCACCTATAGAAGTTGTCCCAGTTGTCAATGAATGGGACTGATATTGACTTGCAATATCTGCCAAGATGGTCGTTGACACCAACTGCCCTTGACAACCATTCACTGCCAACTCTCCTTCTAGGCAGGACACCGAATATGATAGGGATCCCTCCCTTAGTCCTAATACGATCTATAGCTGCCTTGAACTTATCAAGAAGCTCCTCGCTCCTACACCGGCCAATATCATTGCCTCCTGCACTGAGGCAGATAATGGGTTTGTTCCCATTACCAGACAAGATATTGTCCATCCTGTCAATTATATCCCCCACCCCAGCTCCTGACAAACACACCTTCATCCTATTTTTGTTTTTACCACAAAAGGCCCTGTCCATGTACCTTACCTGTGAGTCACCAACAATTAAAGTTTTTATACCTTCCTTGTCTTCCCTGTCCCTGACTGTACTAACGTCCAATTCGTCTATCAAAGGATTAAACGAGTTGGTACACTTAGCTGTTGTTGTCGTTGTTGTCGTATCCTTGGTGTACTTCTTCACCACCAGCTTCGTCTTCCCACTACTCACCACCTTCCACTCGCTTGAGTTTTCGTCAGACACTGGCTCCCCTTTTAATTTCGCTAGCTCTTCCTTTAATTTCAGGTTCTCCAACGTGGTCCTCTCAATTTCTTCCTTGGCCCTCGCCAATTCTTCCATGGACCACTCCAGTTTGGTCAACAAACTCACATACCAAAGACCGCACATAGCACTGGCCATATCTGATAATTACCCCTCGGGAGATTGAAACCCGCCTTTTGACTCATTCAATATTTATTGATGTGGTCAAAACCTGTAGAGAACAAGGCGTTCATTAATATAACATGGTGATCTATCTGATACATAATTAGTTAGTCGCAGACTATTTCATCTTAATTACAATTGATTATTAAGCATAGTGACATGATACAAAGTTCATAACTCTATTATTCTTAGTTACACTTCATTCCGCATTGTATTATAGCTCCAGATAAGGCTGAAACGAGTAGGCATAATTAGTCCACAATATTTCAGTACTGAGGGGTATGTCATCACTTTGGCTGTACTTACAAGAGCGGGTCAATGCGAACCAGTATGGTGTTCCAAGGGACAATAATACTGTGTAAATTGTTCCAGCACAAAACTCGGCCAGGATTGGTAGTCGGTGTTCACCAGAGGGCTGGTCCTCACAGCATCACTCGAGAGGGCGATCTGCATCATGGAGGCCAAGCGGCCATGCCACCCTCTAAACCATACACTCAACAGAATCAGGGCATCTTGTTTGTGCAGGTCCCGTGGGGGTGGGGGGGTGGGGGCGGCGCACGTGGTCGCAGGCTGATAGACTTAATGTTTGTTCGGGTAAGGCAACGCCAGCCCTGTAGTTGAAGCCAGCGGCGATAACAGGCTATACAGTATTGGGTAAAATTTTAAGTTTTGGTCATCCCTGCACTTAAACATGCAGACAATGTTTTTCTGATGGTTTGCGATGTGTTATGGATGATTTAGACCTTCATTTTCATCGGAAATCACTAGTATTAGTAACAGCATTATTATTAACAGTAGCATTATTGTTAACAGCATCAGTAATAACAGCAGCAGTATTATTAACAGTATTAGTAATAACAGCAGCAGTGTTATTAACAGCATTAGTAATGTTACGATTTGGGGATTTAGAATACTGTATAGTTAAAAGTCTATCCAGATCCCAACAGGCAACAACAAAAAACAAAAACAAAGACAATCGGACTATAAAAGGGTAGACAAAGGATGCGAGTTTTTGTTGTGTATAATAAAGTACCATAAATTCCTTAACAAAATATTCAGCTTTCTATAATTTACCCTTAACCATACTTAACCTAAACATTAACAGTATATACATATTTATACAACATACAATAATTTGAAGCAAGGTGGAGGGGGGGGAGGCAATATAAGATTACAAATACTTAAGTGCGGAGCTGAGATGGCTGACGAGTAAGGCTGAGTATTGTAGAAGACGGTAGGTAGTCACTGTGCCGTCGGTTTCCAGGATAGGTGATCCTGTGGTCACTTCCCAGAGTGAACTGCTCTCTCCTCGAACTGGAGCTGACGAAGAAGACTTTGAGGAGGTGACGCAACAACCAGGATATGGAGAAGGGAAACCCGGGAGTGGTAACTAAGACGAGTCATACTCGTGTTTCGTCCCTAGATGGCGTTGCTCGTGGTGCTGGGTAGGTAGATCAAGACAATAGATGGCGTGGTTTGTAGTGCTGGGTAGTTAGATCATGACAATTGGTGGCGGGGTTCGTAACACACCCCCCCCTCCAAAGACCTCCGTAGCGCGGGCGCGAAGGAGGTGATCACCTGGTGCGTTTGGAGAGTAGCTGCTGCATTTCCACTGGAGCTCGGGATAAGGAGTCCACAATCAGGTTGTCCACCCGCTTTATGTGCCGGACTTGTAGATTATAGGGCTGGGTGAGGAGAGCCCAGCGGAGGATTCGCTGGTTGGAGGTCTTGTTGGTTTGGATGAACGTGAGTGGGTTATGGTCGGTGAAGACGAGGGTTGTTTGTGGGCAAGACTGGAGGTAACATTCAAACTTCTTTATTGCCAACACCAGAGCCAGGGCCTCCTTCTCTATGGTTGAGTAGTTGGTCTGATGTTTTTTCAACTTGGCGGAGTAGTATGCCACAGGGTGAAGGACATCAGTGGTTGGGTCGGGTTGTAGGAGCACAGCCCCACTCCGACACCGCTAGCGTCGATTTGCAGATGGAAGGGCAAGGTGTAGTCAGGGGGGTGGACTACAGGCTTGGAGGCAAGGAAGGCTTTGAGGCGGTGGAAAGACTGGTCGCACCTCTGGTTCCAGATGTAAGGGACCGCAGAACTGGTAAGGTCTGTGAGGGGTCCGGCCACGCTGGAGAAGTTACTGCAGAACCGACGGTAGTAGCCGCACATCCCCAGGAAGCGCATGAGTTCCTTCCTCGTCCTTGGAGTGGGGAAGGACAAGATGGCTTTAACGTTTGCGTCCTTGGGTCTCACCATACCATGCCCAACGATATGTCCCAGGTAAGTCACTGAGGCCCGGCCAAAAGCAGATTTAGCCAGGTTTATGGTGAATCCAGTCTCTTGCAGTCGTGCAAACAGTATCTCCAAACGCACCAGATGTTCGTCCCAGCCGTCCGACACCACCACCAGGTCATCCAGGTAGGCGAACGTCCCACCTAGGTCCTGAATTAGGTAGTTGATGGCCCTCTGGAATGTGGCCGGAGCATTAGAAAAGCCAAACGCCATAACCAAATATTGAAAAAGACCAAATGGAGTTATAAATGCCGAGATTATTTTTGCCCTATCCGTGAGTCCCACTTGATAATATCCTTTCAACATGTCCACCGTACTGATAAATTTGGCACAGCCTATGCTGTCTATTATATCTTCAATCAAAGGTAAAGGGTAGGAGTCTGAGACAGTGACCTGGTTCACTTTACGATAATCGGTACAGAAACGAAATGTGCTATCGGGTTTTGGAATGAGAAGGCAAGGTGAAGCCCAGGGGGAGGTACTAGGCTCAGCTAAGTTAGGTTTTAACAAAAAATCTACCTCCTTTTTCATAATCTCTCTTTTTTGTGGGTTTAGTCGATATGCTGATTGCCTAATGGGTTGTACATCATCTGAGATTAGCTTAATATCATGTTTAAGTATATTGCAAAACCCTGGGAGGTCTGACGTGACTTTAGGAAATGTTGATAATAACTTAGTGAGATCTTTTGCTTGAGATGGATTTAGAACAGAAAAATACTCAACCAAGTTGTTGAGTATGTGACTGTTAGCAGGGTTTTCTTTAGGTAGAGGGAAGTCTAAATTCTCCAATAGATCCATGTCATCTGTCTCCGGCTCCGGCCCTGACAAAACCGTATGCAATACAGGTAGGCTTATAGCCTCTGGGATGTCTTCCTCTGACTGCCTGGAATGGTAGTTTCATGAGATTAATGTGAACAAGTTGTGAATCTTTTTTGCGATCAGGAGTATGGACTATATAGTTGAGGGGAGATAGTTTATTAACATTGACTTGAAAGTTTTGATGGAACCGTTCCAAGCAACCTTGGGACGGTGGGTGGTAAGCCGAAGATGTACAATGGTCCACACTGGGGTCTTTCATCACCTGTTTGAACAAAGATGGATCAGATTGTTGTGCTGTAATGAGCTCATCCTTACTAATGGTCTTATTGTACAGATCTTCTGTGGGTAGTAAGATATTGGAGGTGGTTTCAGATGAAGAGGGCCCATTTCGCACACTCTGTGACCGGGTGACAGCACAAGATGGGAAAAGGTGAGGAATAGTTTCTTCAAGGTCAGTGGTGGAGTTGGCAGGTAAGGGAGAGTCGACTGTCTTTATGTTGGGAACCACTAGATCTCCTACCAAGTCATTACCCAATAATAAATGAATGCCGCTCACAGGCATTGGATCTTTCCTAATGGCTACTTGCACTTCCCCAGTAATCAAGGGACATTGGAGGTGCACTTTAGCTAAGGGATAGGAAGAATGGGATGAGAGATCTGAAATTAGAACACTCATTAGTAAATACTTTAGATATATCAGGAATGACGTTAAACAGGAGGATAGATTGTGCTGCGCCCGTATCACGTAGTATACGAATAGGGAAAGAACGAGACCCCCCTATGATTGAAATTTTTCCCTCATAGGTGAATGAAGAGAAGAGATCCTGATGGGGCCTTTCCACATTGGTGGTTGCTATTGGTTTGGATTTGGGATCCAGGGAACTACTTTTAGCAGTTCGACACTTTGGGTGTTTACTAGACTGGATCGTATGGCCTGGTTTTTTTACAGTAAGAACAATAAAACTTGGTTGCATCAGGGGGGGAGGGGGTAGGTGTGGGACCTTTCGACCTAACACTCACGTCCCCAAGGTTATCATCAGAGGAGGACCTAACATGCCGGAAAGCACCACGTTCCCTACGGCACAGTGACTCCACCAGCAAGGCTTACGCATCAGCCAGCTCAGCCGCACGCCCTAAATTAACCTCTCCACGCTCCTCCACATGCTTCAAGATGTGAAATGGTATCTTGCTCTTCCACTCCTCCAGGACTACCAAGTTTAACAAATCCTGAGGTGGCCATTAAGAAAACCTAGATAAATTAATTAATGGTCAAAAAGATAAGATAAGTGGATTACCCTAGAAAATATCACGGCAGTGGATAACCAGAAAGTCCCGGAAACTACCCAAGTTATACCTAGGGAAATTACACTTATGAATATTGTTCTTCTGATAAGATCCTTAGATATGATGAGAGACTTGAAAGAGGAAGGGCGATACGAAAGTATTTAATTAAAGATCCGGATTAACAACCCCGAGATATCGAGGAAGGCGATTGGATGGGCATTATTAATATAAAAGATCCGATTAACAACCCTGAGTAACAGAAAGGGCGACATGGCATTAATATAAAGATCCGATTAACAACCTCGAAAGTTATCATTTGATTATTGACCCTTAATGAGATAACGAGAAGAACAATAATTGAGGCTTTATAATTTGTAACCCGTAGAGCGGGCATCCCAAGATATCACTTCACCCTAAACTAGGTGACTATGGAGCAGCCACTCTGGAGTGAGGGTACGGCATTAAACAGATCCGGATTTCCTTACACTCGAGGAAGACTTACTATTATCACTAAGCACGGTAATAACAGGCAAGCTCTTATGACACTTTGAACCTATTCCCACGGCCTCACAATTTTGCATTGCACGATAATACCAATATATGCACACACATATGAAGGAAACTTTAAACCACCGTAAAGCACCAGAACAGAAGTTAGACTGGAGGAATAATTTGGCAAGGAGTTACATGGGAGGAAGGAATATGGTACTCTAAGTGCCCGGTCCTGTCACGGCCGCCATTTGTTACGAAGTTGGGGATTTAGAATATAGTTAAAAAGTCTACCCAGATCCCAACAGGCAACAAAAAAAAAACAAAGACAATCGACTATAAAAGGGTAGACAAAGGATGCGAGTTTTTGTTGTGTATATAATAAAGTACCATAAATCTTTAACAAAATATTCAGCTTTTCTATAATTTGCATCTTGCAATCCATTTTAACCTAAACATTAACAGTATATACATATTACGCCAACATGTACAATAATTTGAAGCAAGGTGGAGGGGGGGGGGAGGGCAATATAAGATTATGCAAATATCATGCAGAGCCGGAGATGGTCGACGAGTAAGGGTCATACGTGGTAAAGACGGCAGTAGGTAGTCACTGTGCCGTAGGTTTCAGAATAGGTGATCCTGTGGTCACTCCCCAGAGGAACTGCCTCTCCTCGAACTGGAGCTGACAAAGAAGACTTTGAGGAGGTGGGACGCAACAAATCCAGGGATATGGAGAAGGGAAACCCCTGAGTAACTAAGATCAGCTATACCTGTGTTTCTGGCCCCAGATGGCGTTGCTCGTGGTGCTGGGTAGGTAGATCAAGACAACAGATGGCGTGTTCTCAGTGATGTAGTAGACTGCGACAACTGCGGCGGGTTCGTAACAGTAATAACAGTAGCAGTATTAGTCACACTATTAGTAATAACAGCAGCAGTATTAGTCACACTATTAGTAATAACAGCAGCAGTATTAGTAACAACAGCATTAGTATTAGCAGTAACTGCTGCAGCATAAATAACAACATTAGTGACGACAGAGTGAAATCTTCTTTAACAGTGACTTACTTTATTATATTCTGCTCTATAATATTTTAATGATTATGCGCCTTTAAAATCAAGACGGCTTCACAAAGTCTGACACGGACTAACAATACAGTGCTGGAAATAACTAATTCATCTATGTTTTTTACCACTGTCCTTGTTTTTGTTGTTTTGTTTATGAAGAGAGAGAGAGAGAGAGAGAGAGAGAGAGAGAGAGAGAGAGAGAGAGAGAGAGAGAGAGAGAGAAGAGAGAGAGAGAGAGAGAGAGAGAGAGAGAGATATTGTTTCTTTAGTGAAATTACACTACAGTATTTTTAGAGGGAACATTAGGTTTAGTATCATTATCCTGTGCGTTATATTTCCCATTTAAGAACATCTACTTGAACTCCACTTTGGTCCAATCCAAACTCAGTTCCCTCGTTCCTAACACCTGAAATAGATCCCACGCCTTAATGGTGTGCGTGTGTGTCTGGATACGGTACTGAGGATTTCACACTCGAAGAAGAATTTTCCAGCTTAAGGTTACAAGATTTTGCAGTCGAATAAAAAGAAACAGAAATTCCTCATATGTCCGAGGCCTATATGGGTCATTGCTGGGCATCTTGCTGACCTACATAACACCTTGCAACACTGTATATAGAAAACTAAAAAAAAATTTTGATGATTTTTATCCTAGATTTGACTAAGTTGTAGCATCACTTGTTGGGCTTGTGTTGGCATCACACTGAAAGCGCTATTGTCTTCCTATGGTGTGAGTCTCAGTGGAAGTAGAACAATAACAGTACCTGCAACGTCCAAGTACCATTAACTAGAGTACCAACTGACGGAAGTACAATCTTAATTTATACAATGGTTCTCTTGGTCTATAAATACGAGTATATTGCAAAACATTTCTATCATTATGATTATTATCATAATTCCTATTAATATCAGTATTATTGTCATTTGTAACAGTTATCAATCATTCAATGTGCCATACTTATGTCTGATGGTTGTGACCAACTTCTCCCACTCCAAACGGGTTGGTAAAATTATTCTCGCACACTTTGCATCTCTCAGGAACCTCAACTCCTAATTTCATTCATCTTTCCAAGTCTCTGGCCTTCCTTCTCATGATTTTTATTTTATGCTTTATAATTAATTTGGTAACCGCACCGGCTTTCTTCTTTACAGTATGAACTCTAATTTTATATCTTCAAATTTGTTTAGCAGCTGTTGTGATAGACTGTATAATTATTTCTTCGTCTTCTTCATCTTCTTCTTCGTAGGAGTAATAGTAATAGTAATAGTAATAGTCATATTAGTATAGTAGTAGTAGTAGCAGCTGCATCAAAAACAGCGATAAAAGAGCACACGTAACCAAGAACAGTGCCTGAGGGAACTGTGGCGTGAGGAGCACTATGAGTTATTGTGGTCATACAAACACTGACAGGTCGCATACCTCCCTTGGCTAAAGTTGCCTAGTGTGAATATACAGTAAATGAAAATAGTTAAAACCACACATCATTGAATAAGATGATTAATTTATGTTATTACACTCCCATGGCGAAGACACATGCTAAATTTCTAGAACAATGTAGTTTCCAATTTACTAAAAGGTTTGAAAGGAGAATAAGGGAAAATTTAAAGTTCATCATATAATCAAGGCGAATAAAACTTTATGTTTTTGGGGAAGATTAACACATTGTACTAAGAGCAAGTGATTTAGTAAACATAAATAACAAAATGGCCATGATTAATATTATTGTATTACCAAAGTTTATATATACTATAATACAGTAGCCATATTGTAGTTGTATCCAGCAATAGTTTATCAGAATGATGTATGAGGCCACTAACCCCTACAGTTCATCCACCAATTTCTTCAGTTTATATAGTGAGGGAAAAGTAGTGAGCTGCCTACCTACTGAGTTTCTAATAATTATACTAAATAGGACGAGAACGGGAACTCTTAAGAGTCTTTCGGCCGTTATTGTTGGGTCAACGTCACCCAAAGTTACTCCAGCATTGCCACCGAGAGCTGGTAAATATACTAAGTACAATAAAACCTTAGAAGATCAACAACAATATAAAAAGCTTATGAAATAAGTTGGCATAAACTCAGAACAGAAACTTGGAATGTGAAGTCATCATATGAAAGTGCGAAGTATGCAAATTTTCGCAAGGAGATGAAAAGTTTGCAGCTGAACATTTGGGGGTAAATGAAGTAAGAGATGGATTGAAACAGTTCTAGTTGAGAAAAATGTGGCATATAGACGGAGTGACAAGCATGAGAGAGCGAAAAAAGTATTAATTAATGTAAAGCACGTGATAGGTGGTTCCGTAAAGGAATATTGGCAGTGTGGGACAGAGTTCTGTCTCTCAAGTATAAGGAAGAATCCGTGGCTTGACAATAATTCAGGTTTATGCAACAACAAACTGTAATGGGGAGGAGGTTTTAATAAAAGTGGGTTTGAAGATTTAAAGGAAAAATAAGCAATGAATTTAATTAATATATTTTACCACCCTTAAATTTAAAGGAAAATAGGGGATGGGAATGAAGCACCAAACGAAGGACCACCTCGGCTGGGTAAAACAATGGAAGAGAATAGAGGCCAGTTGATTATTGTAAAGAAATTGTTTACTAAAAGTTCCTGGTTTCAACCTCCACCCGCGACATATTTGTACATTGATGTTATCATGGGATAATGAAAATCATATTGTCAAGAATTATATATGGTACACTCGGTAAATAAAGTATCTTTATAATTCTTGTGCGAAACAAAATGACACCACGAATGAAAGTTTTTGATAAAGGCTCATGAGGGATACTATTATTCACCAATCATACTGCAACGAACAAATTTAATATTTTGAATTAAACAACTAAATTAGGCCTACCATAACAGATAGGGAATGTCTCACAATCATGCCTACCAACCCTAAGGAGACAACAGGATTGTTCAGTTCCAAATTCATCGGACCCCTCCTGAAAGATTTTTTTACCGAGTATATTCTGTTTCAAGGAAATTTAATAACTCGGTCATGCAAGATAAAACCTATCTTGGGGAACAAAGGGGTGACACTATGTGAGTAAAGAGAATAGCGAGGTTGAAAATAAAGAAATCTATAAGAAATTTTCGTTAGACTTAAAAGGGACTAAGGGAAGCTGAAAACAGAAGTAAGATTTTAATTGAAACTGAAGTACAAACTAAGGAATTCAGGGAAATGATATTAGAGGGTGAAGTGAGGCTTACACTGTAGGCGAAAAAGAAGATAAAATTATGGGTAAGAAATTAAAAGTTAAAGAAAATGGATAAGAGAAAAAAAACCGCTGGTCAGTGGAAATAAGGCTCACAAAGACCTAGAAAGGCGAGAAAATATTTAGTACATAAAAAAAAACGAGAGTATAAGGAACATTATAAGATAAAGACAGGATACATAACTGCAGTAATATGCACAAAAAGACAATAAAAATGATAATGAGTCAGAATAGAGGACGTAGATGGAATGACTACGACAGTGTGATGTAGAAGAAGTTAGGATTGGGTCGATAAGTAATATGGCCGATTACCGATCAATCGGCGGTCAATAACCGGCCGATTATTACGAATTTTAAATCTGATTAATCTTCATGAAATATAGGGAGCAAATGGTTTTAGTTATTTCCCACCCTTATAAAGTCTAGTTTTGCGTAGTTGTAACTTGTAACATCTCGTTCTGTGCATCCTGGTTATAATTTGTTAGAAATTTTTCTTTTTGTTCTCTGTGGTCATTCTAGATGCTAATAGAAATGGTAGTGTGAATAAAATGTACCCGACCTCCCAAGTCCAACCCTGACTTCTCAGTAAGAGTCTGTTTGGGACCTCAGTGTCTAAATATAATTATACTGTAGTTTGCATTTACTTTAAACACCACCTTTTATTTTTAATTATAATAAAAAATACGTACGTGTTGATTGTATTTGTTTTTTGTTTTTGAGTAGCACAAAAATATATCCCGAACTTGCCTGAACATGCACTTGGAAGAAAACATGACACACCAACACAGTATGATCATCAGCCTTAGCCTGAAATCTGAAATTTTTGTGCCCATATAGACTTGTAGATTGCATATCGATGTTCTGTAATATAAAGTTGAAATATTTCACATTTCTTGATTGCAATAATAGGCAGTTTTATGTTTCATTTTGTAAATTTAGATCTGTAGCAATATTTATATCATAAAATAAATTTAAAGTTGAATTTATATTACTTTGGTTGATTAATTAGGATTGATTCTTCGTTTGATATCAATGAAGAAACAAAATATTTTGGTCCAAGTCAGGTAAACCAGACATACAACGTCAGTCAAGGACTTGAAAGGCAGAGTTTTTTGTTGTTTATGAAAAAATAAAACAAGAGGAAAGAATTTGTTCTCTTATTTTCATTGTTTTCTGTCTGTCTATATTTTTAGTATGTTCCATAATATGGGAAATTGAGTAAAAAAAGAAGGAGAACATGAAACTAATATAAATAATGTAACTAAAATATATTTATATATGAACTTGCTAGAAATAAAAGCTTTGGAGAGGCATCAGTGTTTTCGCTAGATCACCATACTGACATTAATACCTTATACCGATAATATATGATATTACAGAGATATACTTCTACTAATCGGCCCAATTAATCAGTGAAAAGGCCGATTACCGATTAATCGGTCCAACCCTAGAAGAAGTAAACACAGATAATGACTGAGTATAGGTAAGAAGCGAAGTGGATATAAAAACTAAACTACCAATTTTGGAAACATTAGTAAACTTTGCAAAAATGGTAACTGATAAAGGCTTATGTTGTTCATCAATTTACAGCAGAATTTCTAAAAAAAATGGATTAATTGCTTGATAAAAATTCGTGTTTCTATTTACTACAAAGGAAATTTTTCCAATGATTGAAAAAAGTTGAATATTTGAGTATGTCCGTATATCCTGTTAATAGAGCTATTAGTATACTATGCCATGCATGCAAAGTCTTATTTCATATTATCTTCTAGATATAAATGAAAATATAAATGAATTTAATGAGAAGAAAAACTTGGAAAGGAATATCTAGTTTGAGTTTTTTTTTAGTTTAACAAATTTATTGACAAAGCTTGGAGTACAGTTTGCCTATTCTGAGTAATTCAGTCAGGTCTTGACACTGAGGGTGGTATCACTTCTCACTGCCACGCAGGGCAGAGGTTCATACACAAAGGAATAGATCCTTATTCATTAACAGTATATATAGGTCAGATTCATGTTGGTTGAGTAATAAAACTGTTCACTGCCATACCCAGGACGAAGTTCGCCACAAAGATAGATCATATTCATTAACGAGTATATATGGAGTCAGATTCATTGGTTGATATCGCTTTATTTCACTGCCACGCAGGACAGGAACCATGCCTAAAGAATAGATCTATTCATTAGCAGTATATATAGGTCAAGTCATGTGGGTGATATCGCTGTTCGCTGCCATACAAGGCAGTGGTTCATACTCGATAGACGTCATATTATGATGAACTAATCAGTGTGGGCTAGCAAATTTGGGATAAACTGTAGAATAATCTTTCTTTTGATTCAATATAAGTAATTACAAGTTCATGATACAAATATGACTGGGTGGCCTGGAAGTCACATGATGTCATTTAATAATTGATCTGTTCAAATTAGCATATGCTTTAAAGGTTTTCACAAAGTTTATGTGAGTGTTCAGGTATGGGTGCAGCGTTACTAACACCACATGTACTGTATCCTAACTAATTCCTGGCCACGACTACATCACATTGTCTGGTTCTGTCATATACCAGCCATACGGTGCCTCTCGTCTAGGGGTGTCATATTTACTAATGCAACACAGGTCTCTCTGCATTTCTCCAGTTCTTCTAGATCAGAGTTCGTGATTCTAACTTGAATGTTTTTAAAGTACAGCATTGGACAGGTAAAGGTCTGATCAACATTGTCTTTCTTACATGCCGCATTGGCCAGTCTATCGCACCGTCATGATACCTAATTCCCAACATGAAGTTGAGAAACCACAGAATTCGATTCAAGGATTTGTTTTCTCATTGGCAGCAGTTATCATATTTCTTTTAATGTCATCAACTGAACATAGAATCTATTGGACTGTTAATGCATTTCAAAATACTTTGAATTCACAGAATATCACTCCACCTCCATTTCTTTAAAATTAGTCTGTAGCCATTAGATTCCAATTATTCAGTTTATTATTGCTGGCCCAGTTGTTGAGCCTTTGCATATTTGACACTATCATCTCTTTTTCTTTATATATTACAATTACAGCCTATTCTACATGTTTGTCTGCACAGAACCATCCAGTAAGCATGGCATTCACTTGATTTAATACTCTCTATGTGTGTGTTAATGGTTTCTGTAGTATGACACATCTCATCACATCGGTATTTTAACATTTGCTTACTACCAACAGGAATTATGATATAAAGACTGATATATCCAGCCAAGGAGAATGGCATTAATGGGTTCGTCTGGAGAGATTGGGACATTCAATTTAAGAGAGATCTGCAACACTTTTTATGAAGCCGCCCCAAGAGATTCTTTTGTGGAAGGTTAGCAGTTGATAAAAGGATTACTTTGATAGAACATCAACTCACTTTGAGCTGTAGTTTGGGACATTATTTCTTCAAACTTTGACACAAACATAGTATTAAGTAGAGCTCTCAGATAGGAGGGCAGCCTGAGCTCTTTCCTCATGTTTAATTCTGGTTGATTTGGGTAATCCCTAGAATGATATGGGCATGGCTTCATTTTGGCACCTCAAAGGCTGTTAGTTGTTTGGGCCGAATAGTCTGAGATTCAGAGCATGATAGTCGCTTTACAGAGCAGATGAAGTGAAGATAGAAAATCACGAGCATAGTGATGTTAATTCATAGCCCTTGTCCTTGGGGTTCTGAGGGGTTAATACTCTGCATTAGTTTAGCTTTGAAGGTTGCCAAACCAAAGTTCACATCGTTCTCTAAATTCAGATATTTATAGTTCAGGCATACTGTTAATGTTAAAATCAAGAGAGCAGAAGTGAGCTTTGTTGAGGTTGAGGACCCTCGTCTTGTCAACAATATGAGACCATTCCACAGTCTCGAGCAAATACATCACAAGGCTTGATTTGGAGCCTGAGCTTGGTCTGTGTCACCAGCCATATTACAGGCCTCTGTTGGCTGAACTGGAATGTCAACAATAAACGTACGCCAGTATATTAAAGTGCATAGGACTTAACACTCCTCCCTGGGCGTGCCATCAAATGATCTCATTCCCAGCACGCAGCTCCCTAAACAGAACACTGGCATAACTGTTGGACAGATAACCCTTTGCCCATGTCAGGAAGTTAATGGGACTGCCCAATATGGGTAAGTTTTAAGGGTGTTTATTTTATGGTCTAAGTTATGGACATTTCAAAAGAAATGTGCCGTGAAGAGCAGCTTCAAACATAGGTTGGATGGATATATAAGCGATAGGGGTTGGGTGTAAATGGGACTGCCCGGTATGGGCCAATAGGCCCGCTGCAGTTTCCTCGATTCTTTTGTTCTTTTGTATGTAAAAACTCCCATGTTCACACCAGCTCAGCTGTCATGTACTCTTACCTGGTAGATTTTTCTTTCTTTTTCCAGTGCATTTACAGAGTATATCAGTACTTGATGAAGATACGAGTAAATTTAGACGTAATGAGATTGTCTGGACTTTGTTTTGAAAATGCCTTTTGCTAGGGAAACATGACAACATAGTGCTGTCATTGTTTTGAAGATTCACTAATGAACCACTTGGATAAATCATCATTTATATTAATTAATGGGTAAAATTTTAATTTTAACTACCATAAGTATTTTGATGTTTAGACTCGAGATTGGCTACAGGCTATATTGGGGAAATTTTAAGTTTTGGTCATCCCTGTACTTAGACATGCAGTCTATGTTTTTTCTGATGGTTTGCGATGCGTTATGAACAAGTTAGACCTTCATTTCTATAGTAAATCACTAGTTTGAGTTACTACCCCTTACCGATGTATATTAAGCTAACCTTATAATTCATCATACCCTAACCTAACCCCACATATGATCTGTATTTTCTTTGCGATCGAAATATATTTTGCGACAGAAATCCTGTAGAGATAATGTGTCTTATTGTTTAAAGTAGGTGCTGGATTCTGTCATGGGGAAGTGTCGTCGAGCAGCAAGCCACCATCTTTTTCTTATCTTCTTATCTTTCAGTACTGTGATGAATATTTTGCCTGGTGAGGAATTGTCGGTACTCTTGCACACTGGCACGAAGCGCCAACGACACTTTGGCCTTTGCTTGAACATTCTATATGGCCACAAGTCCTGTATTTATGTAGGTAACAACGCATATTCCACAGCTGGCTGATTCCCGGCCTGCGACTCGCCACAGCAAGTGCTTTCACAACCAATCACAGAGCTTTTCGCAGTCACGTGACTTTTGCACCTTAACCCGTATTTTTTACCCTTTTGGCTCAATCTATTTAAAAATATCATTACCATTGTGAATTAAAGCGTTTTCTTTACCCATTGACCTGCCATCTTACGAAAGAATTCCGACAGTCGACTCGTCCATTCCTGGAAGCGGGATCTTGGGTGGAAGCAGGAGCCAGTATCGGGGATGGTGCAGAAGTTTCTCACCAAATTTGCTCATGAAGTCATGGTGATGATCAGAGAGAACCGAGAGGGTCAATGTGATGAGCTCTTCTTGATTTTTTTATAGGATTAGCCCACCAGAGCAGAGGTCAATGACCCACATCAGGGACAAAAAAATATATAATAATAATAATAATAATAATAATAATAATAATAATAATAATAATAATAATAATAATAATAATAATAATAATAATAATAATAATAATAATAATAAATATTAATAATAATAATAATAATAATAATTAAAATATTAAAAAATATTAAATAAAATATATAATAATATAATAATAACGATCATATAATAACAAAGAACCATAAATAAATAAAACAAATTGAAAAAAGATCAATAGTGATAAACAATATATGTATGTTGTGTTGACAAAGTAAGAGTAAGAATTGAGACCTGCAATTGCGTATAAATGAGGCCGAAGTCAGATCAGCAGCCTGGGATTTGGTCACAATTTTGTGATGCCATATGGCAGCAGGGTTTACCATTAGACAACACATTATGCCTCAACTATCTTCCCAGGCGATAGTACCTCCCTGCTTGGTAGCTGCCTACTACCTACTACCACCAATGGAGTAGGAGGAGGAGAGAATAAACTTGCATGTCCTCTTCCGTACTTTTTCTAGGTGCTTCCGTTGTGTGGCATTTATGGAAGAAGACAAGGCAGGGGAAGCATAGGTGAGCTAAGGAAGTATGAATATTAAGTAAGCACTGAGGAGCTCGGGCACGGGAAATCAGAGGGACTTGAGTCGGCGGAGTAGGTGGAGACGAAAACTGGAGGATTGGACAACTGTATTGACGTGTGTTTTCCAATTTAATTTGTTATCTATAGTGACGCCGAGGAGTTTAGTGGAGTCCACAACCTGGAGTGTGTTGGGACCCAAAGTAATGGAAGGACTGGTACTAGGTCAGAGGAGAGGTTGATGTGCATAATCAGGGTCTTGGTATGGTTGATGGTGACATGGTTGTTGGTGGTTCAATTTTGGAGACTGTTCAATATAGTCGGTAGCCAAGTTGTTCACTCTGATCCCAATGGTGGAGTCGTCGACATATTTCTAGCGAGCAGAAATTTCTCTTAGGGCATCATTGATAAACATGAGGAAGCAGAGCGGTCCCATCTTGGTGCCTTGGGGGACGCCACTGGTGAATGACGGCTTGTCGTCGGTCACTAAGGAAGTCTGTAAGCCCTATAAGACTTATCCGAAACCCGAGGTCGATAGTTTTGTTAATGATTAAACTGTGGTAGGAAGAAACTTTTTTGGTTTCTCTCCCCCACTTTGTTTTCTAATCTCTAGCTTCCTTGAGAACCGATCCATGGCAGTTGTTGTCGAGGGATTGATCTCTCGCTCTTTCTCTGCCAATAGTGGTGTCCCTGAGGTTCTATTCTTTCACCTACTCTCTTCCTTCTTTTTATCAAGTATTTACTTCATGCTACAACTAATTCTATCCATTCTTACGCTGATGATTCTACTCTTCACTCTTCTTCACATTTTATCCTTCCTCCTAACTCTCAAACTAGATCTGTTTCTAGAGCTGATATCATCACTTCTATCAATGCGGATCTGTGCAGCATCTCTGAATGAGGAGGTATAAACTTGGTTAAATTCAATAATAATAAAACTCAGTATTTACCAATTACACTTTCTAAATTAGATGACCTCCCACCAATTACATTTCAGGACGCTATCATTCTGCCAAATTCTGAAATAAATATGCTAGGCCTCACCATTTCCTCCAATACAGTATATCCTGAAATCACACATCCTTAATATAGCTAAAGCTGCCTCCCGAAAGGATGGGAATGCTGTTCAGATGCCGTAGCTACTTCACTCCTGAGTATTTACTCCTAGTATATAAGGGATTCATTCGTTCTAACTTGGAGTACTGCTCTCATATCTGGGGTGGCTCTTCTTCTGTCCAACTGTAAGATAGGGTGGAATCAAAGGCATTTCGTCTTAATAACTCTCCTTTTTAGTCGACAATCTCTTCCTTCTTCACCGCAATATTGCTTCACTCTCTTTTCAGGTACTTTAACGGGCAATGTTCGGTGATGGCATCCTGTGTACTGCCGGCAAGGCCGTGGGCTCGTAACACGCCTTGCCCGCGGTGCCCACCGTTTCTGTGGATGTCGGTCCACGAGAATAATCAGTTAAAGTACTTCTTTCTTCTAACAGCCAAACTGTGGAATGCTCTGCTTCTGTTGTGTTTCCAAACTCATACAATCTGTCTCACTTTAAAAAGCTGGTTTCCGGCTTGTGGTATAGATTAACACAATATAACCTTTTTATTCTCTCTATTTTCAATTTCTTTCTGTTTTTTATTTTTTGTTCTCTAGGCCCCGTTGTGGGTCGTTTGACCTGTGCCCGGGTGGGCTAATTCACGTAAAAAAAATCCATCTTTTTGCTGGTAATGAAGAGGCATTACAAAAACTGGTCAGCAGGTTAGTGGTAACAGACGATGAATTTAGGCTCGGATTTACAAGTATGTAAGTGTAAATAATGTTTTTTTTTCATTTCTTTTATTATCATCATCACTGCGATTTCCTGTACTTGACCTCTCATCATTTTGTTTGGTGCAACATTAATGTATTTTATTGTAACAAAAATAACTTTCTGAATACAATTCATCCACATTAACAGCAGAAGCTGAATCTCACTTGCATGACCAGCAACTTTTCTCAAATTTACTGCAAGAAAAGATGAAACTTTTACTCTCAAGAAATAAGTTTTCTCAAATATACAGCAAGAGAAGCAGAAACGCACGAGATGCAATTTCCAACTATAGAACTTGAAACTTATAAGTAATATGGACAATTTTTCCTGAACGTGTAGGCGATTCTACTCACAGACAGAAAATTCTCCTTAACCGAAAACAAAAGTTGAAATTTGTATATTAACTAATAACTTCTGTCAAATTTTCATCAAGAGAAGATGAACCTTGTACTCATGGTTAACAACTTCTACCAAATTTACAGCAGAAGATTAAACTTGTGTTGCGGGGCAGCAACTTCACGCTGGGGTGCACACACATCATATTCTCATCAGTGTTCACTGGCTCAGGCAGCCTCAGATCGTCGGCACTCGCGCACCTTTAACTCAGAGTTGATGAGATTTCCTTGTGTCAAGACGAAGTGTGTGGTCGGCAGGTACCAACTAGTAAATTAATTTAGCCTTCGATGAACCTTTTAATTTACAATTGGGTTTTTGCGATGTATGAATCATTAGAGTCGTTAGATGTGGACAGAGTTATATATATATATATATATATATATATATATATATATATATATATATATATATATATATATATATATATATATATATATATATATATATATATATATATATATATATATATATATATATATATATATATATATATATATATATAATACATTTATATATAATGTTGATAACTCATGAAAAGAAGAAACACATGTTGCTGTAATTATCTTCAGGGTGGGTACAGTCTACCCACCCCTGAAGATGTGAATTTCACGAAAGCGCTTGGGAACTTCTGTGTTTTCTTCTTCCTTGTGGTTATCAGCATATACCTAGATCACGCTATCTACAGTGATTTACTTGTATATATATATAATATATGTACTATTTCATTAGCCCAATAGAGCACGCGATTTCTATTACATCAATATCACCACCCCTGCCAGGATCAACCACGGCCATGAGCCCATGATCAGACCGGAACTACTCCTGACCAGAGGTATGCCCTGTCAAGACAGGGGCTCATGGGCCAGGGGTCTGAATCCTGGGTGAGGTGTTGATTATATATATATATATATATATATATATATATATATATATATATATATATATATATATATATATATATATATGTATATAGATATATATTTATCTTGATAAAATCACAAGGGAAAAGGGAAACAACGGAGCACCTTAGCTTTCGTCTTTATTCAAGACATCTTCAGAGGCAACTGGATTACATGGACAGAGAGAGGCTTAAATATACAGGGTGACCTTATTAAACATGAGGGCAAGTCATAATGATGTCATCCACTAATCCCCACACCAACACACACATAAGAACATAAGAACATAAGAATGGAGGAAACTGCAGCGGGCCTATTGGCCCATACTGGGCAGTCCCGTTTACACCCAACCCCTATTGCTCATATGAGCATCCAACCTACAGTATGTTTGAAGCAATTCAGCGTATTCGAGTTAATGATGATATTTGGTAACTTGTTCCATTCATCCACTACTCTGTTCCAAACCAATGTTTACCTATTTCACGCCTAAATCTAAATTTGTCTAATTTAAAACCATTGTTACGAGTTCGCTCCTGGTTGGATAATTTGAGTACCTTTGTAATGTCCTTGTTTACCTGCCTTCCCTTATACACCTCTATCAGCTCGCTCTTCGTCTCTCAAGGAGTGCAAATTAAGATGCTTTAACCTGTCTCTATACTCAAGGTTCTAATGCCCGGGATTAGTCTTGTCATTCTCCTCTGAATTCTTTCCAAGGATTCTATATCCATTCTGTAATACGGTGACCAGAACTGAACTGCGTAATCCAGGTGTGGTCTCACAAGAGCAAGATACAGTTTTAGGATGACCTCGCTAGTCTTGTAACTAACACTCCTTTGTATGAACCCGTGCTTTATTAGCCTTGTTAGAGCAAAAACACATTGTTTACTTGGTTTAAGGTTCTACTTATCATTACTCCTAAATCTCTCTCGCAGTCGGTTTCTCTATGGCATCGTTGTTCATCTGGTATCTGGTTTCCCTGTTTACATCTCCGATACTGAGTACTTTACATTTGTCGACGTTGAATTTCATCTGCCATTTTTCAGACCATTCGAAAAATTTGTTTAGATCTTAATGTAGTTTTGCTCGAGTCCTCGTCAGATTTGATAACACGTCCTATTTTAGTGTCATCAGCAAATATACTTATGTTGCTGTCTATGCCGATATCTATGACGTTTATGTATATAATAAACAATAATGGTCCAAGTACTGAGCCGGGGAACTCCACTTGTGACGTTGCTCAATGGGACTTAGTGCGTTAATGCTCACTCGCTGTTTCCTGTCCTGTAACCACACCCTAATCCATTTAAGGATGTCACCTTTGATGCCATGAGCTTCTACCTTTCTAATTAGTCTTTCGTGGGGGACTCTGTCGAAGGCTTTGCTAAAGTCGAGATATACCACATCATAATTGTGCCCTCGTCCACCGATTCGAAAACTGATGAAAAGAATGTTAATAGATTAGTTAAGCAGAACGTCCGCTTGTGAAGCCATGCTGGGAATCATTGATCAATCGGTGCTTCTCAGGTGATTTCGAATAGAGTTTGAAATGATTGCTTCCAGTAATTTGCCTACTATTGATGTTAGACTGATTGGGTGGTAGTTAGGATAGTGATCTATCCCTTCTTGAAAATCGGCATTACATTCGCTATCCTCCAGGATTCTGGTACTACCTGTTTTTAAGGACATGTTAAACAACTTTGCAAGGGCATACTAAGCTCTTCCTTACATTCCTTTAATACTCTGGCAAATATCTCATCGGGACCAGGTGACTTATTAGGCTTTAGTTTGTCTATTTCTTTACTAACATCGTTACTACTCACTACTATCTCACTTAATTTGTTTTCTTCACTATCTCTGAATAGAGTCGGTGCCTCAGGTATCATGTTTAAATTTTCGGTGGTGAAAACTGTTGAAAAATATTTATTCAAATTATTGCTCATTTCTCCGTCGTTATCAGTTGAGCTCGCCGGTGTCTGACCGTATTGGTCCAATCATTTCTCGTGTTTTAGTTTGATACATTTGGTAGAATCCTGTGGGGTTTGTCTTCGCCTCCCTTGCTATCCTTACCTCATTATTCCTCTTTGCTTTCCTTATCTCGGTTTTAACCCTACTCGCCAATATCCTATAATAGTCCCGGAGGACGTAGAGGAGCTAAGAGAGAAGGGGCGACGTGATTTAGTCAGGTCAGGTCAAAATTAAGGGACCCACTAAATAACTATCCTACATCTAGATCCAAGGTTTTCAAAGCATTTTTAACCTTGGGCCACTGACAAATAAATTTATGTAACATATTATCAGTTTTGAACTGACCATCACTAAGGTTTATTGATTTTAATTCCTTAATCAAACTAGCTTCAACCAGAAGTCTTTTTGTGACACAAGATAATTTGAATACTTCTAAGCTTTTTTCCCAAGCAATGGGATGATTATTATTCCTAACATGAACAAACAGGGCACTGCTTTCAGATGCTGTTCTGATATTGTACTTATGTTTTCTGATTCTGAGCTGCAATGTTTTTCCTGTCTGTCCTACATAATTACCATTACATTTGCTACATGGAATACAATAAACACTTCCATTTACATTCAAACTTGGGCTATTTTTATTAACATATTGGTAATGGTAGAGTCATACTTGAAAACAACATTAATATTTAGTAGTTTGAGGGACTGGACTAAGGGGACAAATTCATTACGATAGGGCAGAGTCAAAATATTCTTAAGTGTAGGAATTTGCCTGGTTTGAGAGGAATGAAAGGATATTTTTGCCCTTTTAAAACAACGATCAACAAACACAGAAGGGTACCCAAGTTTTTGTGCAATGGAACGAATGTTTCAATTCATCATCAATAAATTCAGCGTCACAAATACGCAGACATCTCAAGAACATAGCGGAAAAAACTGACATTTTGGTAGACTCCAGGTGATTCGATAAAAAGTGTATGAAACTGTCTACCTGTGTGGGCTTTCTGTATACCTTAAATTTGTAGTTTTGACCATTTCTCATGATAAGCATAGCAAGGAATGGTAGGGATCCATTTATTTCTCTTTCAATTTTGAATGTGATACTTGGGACAATATCATTAAGCTTGTCTAAAAATTCCCTAAGTCCCAGGCCCTTACAAGTGGCGACCTTGCCAGGATTGTCTCTGACCTTTGGTTTCTGAGGGCTAACGTTCGTTCCGGTGTTGTTGTAAGTCACCGTGAGCGCGCCGCCTTGCTGTCTGTGGCCCGGAAGTAAGTGTTGTTCAGTGATTATCCCTTCCTTCTGTGTCCTAATTTTGTTGCTCTCCCTTGTACTTGGGGGAAGTTAACTAGTGTTGGTTGGGGTGCACTGTGGTTGCTGTCATAGCATTTTTGTTGTTGTTTCACCTGGTGCGTTTTTTTTCCCTGAAGTGAATCAGCTGGACTGGGTGCGAAACAAGGTTCCCTCCAGTCGGATCAAATCACTTATTGGTTTGATTGAGCCACTTGGTATGTTACCTTTGGCTATTTGCGGGGTAAGTTGTCTATTTTTCTTTTTGCTCTTGGCCTTTCGGATCATTATGTATAAATTTGAGGAGTTGAAAGGTCAAGCGGTGGCCCTGGGTCTGACATGTACTGAGGTTGGTCAGTATGTGGTCAACCAACAGAATGCCGAGAGAGAGGAAAGTCAGAAAGTGAGAGAGGAACTTCAGAAAAAGAGAGAGTTGGAGGAACGTCAGAGAGAAAGAGAGTTGGAGGAACGTCAGAAAGAAAGTGAGTTGGAGGAACGTCAGAGAGAAAGAGAGTTAGAGGAACGTCAGAGAGAAAGAGAGGAACGTGATAGAGAAAGAGAGTTTGAATTAGCTAAGTTGCAGGCAGAAAAGGACCTAGAACTAGCTAGGATTAATGCTTCAAGTAGACCAGAATCCTCTGGCCGTATACAAGACAATGTAGTAAAACCCAACTTGCCTGTGTACCGTGAAGAAGAAGACATCGCCTCCTACCTTGTTAGGTTTGAACGGGTAGCCGAGCTGCTTGGTGTGGACCCAGATAGCTATGCTGTAAGGTTGGTTAGCCTACTGAGTGGTAAACCGGTAGAGATTTATACGTCCCTGTCTGCCGAAATCACCAGAGATTACTTCTTGTTGAAGCAACCTCTCTTGCGAGGATTTAACAAGACTTCTGAAGGTTATCGTGTTGATTTCCGCAGAACGAAGATTAGAGCAGGAGAAACGTACCAGCAGTTTTCGATTCACCTGGGTCGTTTGTTTCAACAATGGCTGGAGACATCAGGGGTTGAAGAAACCATTGAGTCTCTCTCTAACTTCATGATATTAGATCAGTTTTTGTCTTCTCTACCTCCAGACTTGAGAATTTTCATCAAAGAACACCGATCAGCGACGCTTGGAGAAGCAATACATCTTGCTCACAACTGGGGGTCCGCTTGCAACGCCTACCTTAAGTCTTCCCCTCCTGTAGTGAAGATTGCGAAGCCTCCGTCCCCCGAGGAACCATCCCCAGGAGTACACAGGAGTAGTTCACCAGCCGTGCGGTGTCACAGCTGCGGAGAAGAAGGGCACATTCGTTCTCGCTGTCCCAGGGATCCCCTCGCCTTCTAAACTGCTGACACTCATCAGCCCAGCAACAAGGTCGGATTCTGTTTGGAAGACAGGAGCTGCCCCCGTTAGTGTGTCAGTGGAACAATAAATGGGTCTAGGGCATCTACTTTCATCAGGGACACTGGCTGCTCGTGCATTATTGTCTTTCAAGAAGCCCTGCCTGACGCTGACATTTCCAGCTGCCCGAAGGTTAGTGTCTCCGATTATTTAGGTCGTGTTGACCAGTTCCCTGTTGTTAGGTGCAACCTGCGTTGCCCATATTTCACTGGTTGGTGCAATGTGGTAAGAGCTCCCATTACGTTTGCTAGTGTCTTCATTGGTAATGTTCCCGGTGTTCGTGACCCTAACGACCCGGAACATTTAAAACTCTCCTCGCCACCAGCACCAGTCTCCTCACCACCAGCACCATTCCCCAAGCCACCAGCACCAATCCCTACGCCACCTGCTGCCGACGTCTCCTCGCCACCCTCACACGCCACCACACCTCCAGGAAGGGTCCAAGCTGTGGAGAAAAGGTCGGCGAAGGTAAAACGGCCTCATCCCCTGATTCTTCCGAATTTGTTGCCACTGACTGTTACTCCCGGGGAGTTCGCCAAGCTTCAAGACTCGTGTGCCACTCTGAAGCGGGTAAGGGAGAAGGTGACTTCCAGGGAGGAGGATCAGGTGAGAGATGGGTCGGTTTATAAGTTTGTTTCTATTAATGGGGTGTTACACAGGTCTTGTGTGTCATCCAAGCAACCAGCCAAAGTAGGTCGTGTTTTACTTGTTGTCCCTGATGTTTGTCGTAGTAACATTCTCTCTGTAGCTCACAAGAGCCCTCTTGTAAGTCACTGTTCTCCTAGGAAAACTTATAGGAAGGTTGCTGAGTCCTATTCCACTTGAACCCTTACCCATCATTGCAGAACCATCTTCTCGGGTAACCATAGATTTTGTTGGACCGTTCTCACCCCCTTTCTCTAAGACGCCTAAATTACACTGAGCTAATTTGTTAAGGCAATATAATTGCAGGACCCACATTGCTCGTGTCCTTGACGACGTTCCCAAGCTGGAGTTCGTCGAGGCACTACCCTGCAAAAGTTCCTGTGAAGTTCGGGCGCCAGAATCTGATGATCTCGGGTGGGAGTTGCTGCTAACACCTGACGAGATAGAAGAATCCTCTACGACTGGAAATAGGCCCAAACTTAAACCCGGACTGAAGTGGATCCTACATGCAGTTCCTTGATACGGCCTTACGTTTTGGTCATCAAGTTTCCACCTATTCTTTTATGTGACCCTTCTTTATTTTGATATGTGTATTTAAGCATTTGTTGTAAGATGATTATGCTTTGTGTACTAATCTTAAGTTTTAATCTACCTGACAATAGATTTTTGTTGGGGGAGCTGTGTAAGGGCGGAAATGATTTTCCTGCTCGTTAACGCTGCTAACTCTCTCGTTTGCTGGTGAGACCAACACTTGGGGGGGATGGACAGAGGTGAGAACGGCAGAGACTACCTGTGTCACGGGCAGTGCTGCCGTTTTGAGGAACATCGTCTGCTAACGAGGAAAACATATGACAGGTGGTGACGTCATGAGGAGAGGCCGTCCACATTCTACGTCACAGAGACGCCATGAGGAATATATTCCTCATTGTTCAAGAAATGCATAAAAATGTAAAGAACTTAATAATTTTTTTCAGTAATATATATGACTTTTTTTATCAACTCCTTTAGCATATATCAACAGATAATGTATAGTATAAATGGATAGTGGGTAATAAATGACGTGGAAAATCAACATGTGACCCTCGATTGATGTGGAAACCACACTTTGTTCTCGTCCGTGGATATGGTAAGAGCTCTCATCATCAGCCAATTATCATCAGATAGACGTACTCACAGAACTCTATCTACAAGCCGGTAAAGATATATGTATTTATGTAATTGGCATATAATTAATCACAGCTTTCATCACCTATGTAGCAGTTACTTATACCTTAAATGCGTTTTCTTTTATCAGTGTATCAACAGAAATGATTAGATAAATGAAATCTTTACACCCTGTTCATTTGTTGCTTTTATTTTTCTAAAGGGCCATATATACATTATTTTCCTATGCAAGTAGCCTAGAACGATCATGGCAATTATTCACTGATTTAGTTATTCTTGGGTTTGCAGGGGAGACTACACAAAAGTTGATCAAATCTCCTAATGCAGGTGGTGATGGCTGTGAAGCGGAGCTTCAGAGATGCATGGCTGAACAATGAAGATTTCCAGCCCTGGTTGTCCCGTGTTGAGGACAATCCATCTAAAGCCTTTTGCAAAATATGCAAGAGGGAAGTAAGTTGCAGAGTTGACAGCCATCAATCGTCACAAAACGACAAAGATGCATGCAGTTTATGAGGCCTCGGAACAACAGGAGGTCCAGCAGGAGAGGATCCCGGTCCACCATGGGATCTATGCAGCAAATGGAGTAGCCGTAGCAACATTTCTTTTTTTTTTGCTTTATAGCTGAGCACAACTTGCCATTTACCACTGCAAATCATTTAGTAGACCTCATGAAGAGGATGTTTCCTGATTCTGCAATTGCTCAAGGCATGAACATGAAAAGAACAAAATGCACAGAGGTTGTGAGGACGTTATGACGGTGTGTCACCGAGGATTTAGTAGATAAACTTAGAGAAAGTAAATTTTCCATTATTATTGACGAAACAACAGACATTAGTACGATGAAAGCATGATCTGTTCTTGTAAGATTTTGGGATTCAACTACAAACAGCATTAAATCTGGGTTATTAGAGGTGATTAATGTATATGGTGATGAATCATCTACAGGATCAACAGGGGAAAATTTGTATAATTTAATTATGAAAACATTAGAAACACACCAAATTCCACATGAGAACCTGATTGGCTTTGCTGCTGACGGCGCTATATGAATTGGCTGGATTGTACAATTAACCAGGCCGTTCACATATATTTATTATTTGGGTTTAAGTAAAGAAACCCAAACTGTAGTTCCTTGTTTTATTATAAAAGGATTGTATCTATAATTCCTTAGTGTAGATCGACCGTAAGTGCCACTGTATATGAGTGAATGAGAAAGGGACGGCGTTTATGTAATAGAAATGTTAGGCCACGTCCTTACGATATAAGTTGCTGTGAGCGACTACTGGAGTAAGGACCTCGCAGTACGGGCTTCCATATGTGCTGACGATGGGCCTCTACCCTCTTGGGAGAGTTGCCCTCTCACATGTACAAATCATGTCTTACTCATAGACAGTGGAAAGTTACAGGGTGGTGAATCTGAATATAATATCAGATGTTTTGACCCATTTATATAATATGTTCTGTTGATGAGACAGGGGCCCATTACAGCTAGTCCAATTATGGGAGAACACAATTCTTTAAGCAGCAGACTACGTATCACTATTCCTGGTATAACCATATTGAAATGTATTTGTCATTCTATTCACTTATGCGCTTCGGAGGCTGCAAAGACGCTACCACGGCGTTGTGAAGACATGATCAGACTTATATATACCTATTTTTCCCATAGTGCTAAACGACAACATGAATTTAAGGAATTTCTATCATCCTGTACTGTCAAACCACACAAAGTTCTGCATGTTAATCAGACCCGCTGTTATCATTCCACCAGGCAGTTGAAAGAGTATTAGAGCAGTGGCAGCCCCTAAAAATGTTTTTTACTTTAAAAGAATCAGAGGAAAGATTGGTGGCAGTACAACAAATAGCAGAGAGTCTTAGGGACCCTTCACTTTTATTGTACTACAATTTTCTTAATTTCATATTGCCCAAATGTAACAAGTTAAATCTACTGTTTCAGAGAGAGTCACCAACTAATCATTTGTTACACGATAGTAAATGTCAGCTTTACAGGAATCTTTTGGGATATTTTTGTCGTCATGAAGTTTTTCAAACGGGTAATCTTAATGCAGTTGATCCCAGAAATGAAGAAAATCACCTCCCAATAGGCCAAATATACTTGGGAGCAACAATACATGGCTTACTTACTGCAAAGTGAACTATATAGAGAACTCCCTAATATGGTCAAGGATGTACAGTACAATTCAGATGTTGCATCTTCATGATAAACCGTTGTGTGCAATTACGTCAAAGATTTGAGTTTGGCAGCAAGTTTTTATGGATGTGTTCATTTCTGTAATCAAATAGGGTATTTGATAATAAATCCAGGAATTAGATGCCATCCTTATACGACTGAGTGAAGGCGGTGCCCCGCATATACAGTGGCAGTATACAAGTTTTAGATGATCAATGGAGAGACTTAGATGTGATTGCTATACCACCCGAGATTAAGGACAGCAGTGACATAGTGGACGTTTATACAAAACTAGGGGAACTTAAGGACGGTGTAGGTGTTTCCCAATTTAAGGACCTTTGTACATTTGCTTTGCAGGTATTGTCTCTTGCAACATCCAATGCAGATGCAGAGAGACTATTTTCTAAATTGAATTTAATGAAAACAAAATCCAGAAACGCTCTGCAAACTCCCTCTATTAATTCATTAATAGCCTTGTCTGAGGCTGTGAAATTCCAGGGTGGATGTATAATTTTTACACCAAATCATAGGATGCTAACTTCTATTTGATATGTTTTGGTTCAATTAGTGTTTAAGGTCCCCATGTTATGTTAT
Organism: Homarus americanus; assembly: GCF_018991925.1. NCBI lineage: Eukaryota > Metazoa > Arthropoda > Malacostraca > Decapoda > Nephropidae > Homarus > Homarus americanus. The sequence continues at coordinate 45,023 of NW_024754351.1, read as the reverse complement.
AATATTATATGATTTTAGGGTTCTTGTATGTGCATGTTTATATTTTTCCAAGACATTACAATAGTTATACCTAAAATTCATGCTTTTTAATGTCCATTAATACCCAACGAAAACGTGAGGAAAAATGACGTCAGAGAGTTGAGGAATAAACGACAGCGCTGGTCACGGGCAGATTTACTGCAGCCGCCATACAGTCACTATCTAGCTACCCCGCTGTTCTCAAATTCTGGCTGTGATCTCATCATAGGTCCTGGACTCGTGGGCTGTTTTCCCAGACCTTCATCTGTCGATTGTCAATTCTCTGGACATCAACCACTACCACTGCTCCTCTCCACCGTCGGTGCCCCCGGTGTTTTGTCTGCTGTATCAAGACATCTGCTGCTGTCGCTCGAGTGAGGAGTTGACTCGAGGAGTTGAACGGACGCTTCCCCCGTGAGTGGATCACTGTGTTCTGGAACCTCCCCCAGGACCACTGTCGTAGGAAATATCTGTTCATTGTTTGATTCTATTGTTTGATTCCTTTAATTGCTGACTCCCTTTTATTGCTTGATTCTATCAGTTGTTGACTCCCATTAATTGTTTGATTCCATTAATTGTTCGATTCTATTAATTGCTGACTCCCATTAATTGTTTGCTTCCCTTTAATTGTTTGCTTCTTTTAATTGTTTGCTCCCCTTAATTGTTTAACTCCATTAACTGTTGACTGCATTAATTGTTTGACTCCCGTAATTGTTACTTGATGTTTGTTGAGTGGTGTCAGAGTTTTGTGTTATATTTTTTGTAGTAAAGAGATGTCAATCTCAAACGGTTGTTTATTATTCCTCAGAAAACCACGGTCCTTGACTTTCCTTTATTAAGAACCTGGTTAGTCTGGTAAGGGATTTCTATCCCTCAAGCCCTTACATACAAATCTGCTGACGTTTTTTAGGAAAGTCTTCGAGGTAGTAGATAATGACGAAAATTACGATGTTATTTACTTAGACTTTAGCAAAGCGTTTGACAGAGTAGCGCAGCAGAGGCTTCTGAGAAAAGTTAAGGCTCATGGTATCGAGGGGAAAGTTTTAAATTGGATAAAATCATGGCTCACCGATAGAACACAGAGGGTCAGCGTAGATGGTGTTAAATCTGAGTGAGGCTGTGTAACTAGTGAGATTCCCCAGGGGTCAGTACTGGACCCACTCCTTTTCATAATCTACATAAACGATCTTGATACTGGGATCAGCAGTGACATAAGCAAGTTTGCAGATGACACCAAAATAGGGCGGCAGATTAATACAGGGCAGGATGCAAATGCACTAAAGGAGGATTTAAATAAACTGCAAGAGTGGTCAGACAAATGGCAAAAGAAATTCAACACCAGCAAGTGTAGCGTACTTAATATTGGAAGAACAAATACTGTCAATGTATATAGCCTTATCAACATCAACCTAGAGAAGTCGACTTGTTAAAGAGACTTCGGGGTACTTGTAAGCCTGGGCCTACTGCCTAGAAAACAGTGTGCTAATGTTCGAAAAAAGGCAAACAGAGTATTAGGTTTTATATCTAGAAGTGTAAGTAATAAGAGTGCAGAGGTCTTATTGAAACTATATATTGCGCTAATCAGGCCACACCTCAATTATGCTGTTCAGTTCTGGTGTCCTTATTATAGAATGGATATCAATTCACTGGAGTCGGTGCAGCGAAGAATGACGAAAATGATTCCGGGACTTAGAAACCTTCCATATCAAGATAGGTTAAAGAAACAAAACTTGCATTCCCTAGAAAGACGAAGAGTGCGGGGAGATATGATAGGAGTATTTAAGTGGGTGAAAGGAATCAATAAAGGAGATATAGATAAAGTTCTTATAATATCCGAGCAGGATAGGACTCGTAGAAACGGATTTAAGTTGGATAAGTTTAGGTTTAGGAGGGAGATAGGAAGGAACTGGTTCACAAATAGGGTGGTGGAAGAGTGGAACAAGCTTAGCAACTTTGTGGTAATTGCTGGAGCCCTGGAAAGTTTTAAAAGGAGGCTAGATAGATTCATGGATGATAGAGAGTGGTAGTAACTCCCGACAGGAGCTGCCATGCACAGGCCAATCGGCCTATTGCAGACTCCTTATTTTCTTATGTTCTTATGTTATGGGTCAGAAACGTAGACACTTTCAGCAGACACCAGAATCTAGAAAAAAGTTGGAGGCCTTTGAAATGTGGTGTTAAAGGTGAATGCTAAGAATAATCGACTACACTGACAGGAAAACAAGTGAAGAAGTACTAAGATTATGAAAAACTTCCAGAGAAATACTTGAAATGTACAGAAAAAGAAGAAAAATATGAAATGTACAGAAAAAGAAGAAAAATATGAAATACTTGGGTCATATAATTAGGGATGAGGGGATAATAACAAAAATATTAATGGGCAAAGTTGAGGGTAGTTGGGTCAGGGGAAAGCAGAGACTGGGATGAATGAATAAAATTAAAAACTGGGTCCCCAGAGAGATAAAAATCCATAGTTCAAGGATTGGTAAAAACAGCGAGAGAACGTTTAAAGTGGAGGACTGTGGTCGCCAACCCTCAGATATGATGACAGTACTCTGATTGATTGAAATGCTGCTACTAATACAGAACCGACGGGAGCCAAATAAGTCAGACCATTTGTCCTAGAAAACGGAGTTCCACAAGGCAGCGTTTTGGGCCCAATATTATTTCTCATAATGATTAATGATTTCCTATCACCAGCACCCAGCTTAAGTGACCTCAAATTCTCCTTGTTTGCTGACGATTGCGCAATCTGGCGCTCCTCTCGGGTCGAGAGACAATCTGCACAAAGGGTGCAAGCCGGCCTAAAAGCCGCTGAACAGTGGGCAATACAATGGGGATTTAGGTTTTCAGTTGAGAAGACAGTAGGAGTAGTCTTCACTAAGAAACGTAACATTAATAATCCAGTATTAAAATTAAATGATACTCCTATTAAATTTCAGACTTCAGTAAAATTTCTCGGTGTTCATTTTGACCGGAAATTAACGTGGAAAAACCACATTAACGAGCTTGAAAGTAGATGTCTTAAAGTCACAAACATCCTGAAAGTTTTATCAGGTACTACATGGGGAGCCGATAGGAAATCTTTATTAATGGTGTATAAGACCCTGATCAGATCAAAACTTGATTATGGATGCCAGTTGTATGCTTCTGCATGCGACACCACACTCGCAAAGCTGACCAGAATACAGAACCGATGCCTTCGTCTATGTCTGGGTGCTTACAGGTGTACACGTGTAGGAAAACTAGAGGTGGAGGCCCACGTCCCTCCACTCCACATCAGGAGGGACATGTTGACGCTAAGGTACGGGTTGAGTGCGGCTAGGAGGCGCGGCACAGGCCACCCAGGTTGGTGTGCTGTTGCTAAATTCCGTTTCCTGCAGCTGCGTAGGTCCCCGTCCTCGGTTGTCCGCCTCCAGACCTTGTGCCAGGGTGCTGGTATCCACTTCGAAGACGTTGATAGATACGTTCCACCGTTGTGTCCGCCATGGGAGAACCCCAACTTCCATGTGGAAACATCGTGGCTTCCAGGAGGGAAGAATGACCTACATCCCGAGCTCCTAAACAACTTTTCTATCAATTTCTAGAAGGATATAGCGCCTATACTCACGTGTACACAGACGGGTCCAGAACTGACGACAACGTTGGAGCCGGTATCTGGAGCAGAGACGGGGAGTGGAGCTCCCGCCTGCCGCGGCATACAACCATATTCACTGCAGAGATGTTTGCAATAAGTAGAGCCATTGACATTGCAATAACAAGCGATGTCAATGATGTTGCTATCATTTCAGATTCTATGTCAGCTCTTAAAGCAATTCAAGGTGGTGACACTACCAGCAATGAGATACAGGGCAACATTATTAATAAACTACATGAGTGTGCCAAGAATATTGTGCTGATATGGGTGCCTGGGCATTGCAACATTCGGGGCAATGAACAGGCAGACAAACTAGCAAAAGCGACTGTGGGTCTCAGGGAGACAACCAATGTACCCTGGGAGCGTCAGTCGTGTCTCTCCTTGGGGAAGACATATACAACAGGGAAGTGGCAACTTGATTGGACGAGGTTAGATCTTCGCAACAACTGGAAGACTAACATAGGAAACTGGCTTTCAGCATACCGAAAGAATAGGAGGGAAGAGGTGGTTCTCGCCAGACTAAGGTTAAATTGTACCTATTTGACCCACCTAAAAGCTTATTTAGACAACTCCTTTCCACCTATCTGTGCCACGTGCAACAAAATTCTTTCCATTCGACACATTCTGACGGAGTGCAGCCAGTACGAACCAGAACGCCGGCAGCTGGTGATGCTAGCTGCCAAGCGAGGCTTCGTGCTGACTGTACCCAATATATTGCAAGATGATGTCACCATAAGTGACGCTGTAATAATCTTCCTCAAGGAGACCCGTCTTATCGGCATGTTGTGAAAGACACACGCATGAACTCTTTTTATAATATGTATGTAACCATGCCCGAAAGAAAATAAAAATGAATAAAACAAAAATTATAACATACAACATCAGAGACATATCACAAACCTTTCCATTACATACAACACGCACATATACCAAGTAAAACTGACACCTACCAACACATATTCAAACAAAAAGACACGGGCTACAAAAGACAATAAAACAAAACAAAAAGTCAAATCACAGAGAAACTAGTCACCTGACCGGCCATTTCATCTGGTCTGTCAGTAACTCACTATCATATCACTCACTCATACCATAATTCATCCCAAATAAAACAACAAGAAGAAAGAAGAAACCAAAATACCAAGAACAAGAAGAACACAAGAATAACAAGAAAAGAAGAAACAAGAACATCAGATTAGTTGTAGCAAGAAAGAAGACCAAGACTAGAAGAAGAAACCTCAAGAAGAAGAAAGAAGACATCAGCTCTGGCCGAAATAGCCCAAAGGCGAAGTGGCCAGCAATCCCCAATACAAGTTACAAGACGCTTTCTCACTTGCCCAGCAGGAGCAACCGTGACTGGTGGGATGAGTGAGCCATAAACTGCATTATTTGTGCTATTTTTGTAAAATGTTTTATATGGGTTTTGAGCTTATATATTCAATACTTAAGCTTTATTACCACAAAAATGTAACTTTGATTTTCGACAAGAATAGCCACCATTAATAAAAAATGGTCACGTTAGGTGAACATATTAGTTCTATGCTGAGTTAGGATATGTTAGATTATGTCAGGGTAAGCTTGGTTTTCGTTTCATGAAGATAAAATTGTTATTACCTTTTGTGCGAAAGTGTAAACCAAACCAAACTTAACGTGAGCTATAACTTGCAAAAAATTCCTAACGTAAGTCAAATTCAGCGTGAAAATATCAGTTGTTCACCTAGCGTAGCCTAATTCACTATAAAAAGTATAATTTCTATCATTATTATTGTTGGATATTGTAGTCGGAAAACATACGTTTCTAAAAGAAAGCGATACTTGCCTTTATCGTCTGGATGGGTTTCAAACGCCGCATTCCACACAGTGACAGTTGGTCTATGGAAATGATTTTGTATGATACCGCATAATAACATCAAATTGTAAATAAAACTCGTACACATAGCAACTTTCCCAATGGAGCCCTAAAGCACCTTCAGATATTAAGATGGTAGGTTTTTATGTGAATTCAATGTGGAATAGGGTTGTTGTCAGGGGTAGGTAATGGATTTCTCGGAATAATTCGCATAATCCAAGATTCATTTGTATAGGAATACAAATAGTGGTGTTAGTTTATTACTATTATAAATAATTAGTTTGATGAGCGAAGGTAACCATCACATGTTATCACTGAGTTAGAACAAGTTAAATTTCTCTTAAATCACTTCAATCCATGAGAATTATTTTATATAAATGAACTAATATTATATTAAATGGTATTATAGTTATTAGTGTAACACTGAAGTTACCATTGTGAAGTATAAACTTAATTTCAGTGAGAACGTGTAACAGTGACATCTTCATCTTTGGCTGGCTTTTGGACAAGAGCTGTTACTCGTCGAGTTAGCCTGACCCTACTACTACTACTACTACTACTTTCCTGTTACTCAGAATCGAGTATGACGATAATCCAGCTTTGATAAAATGATATGAGTAATTAGGGCTGTCACCTTCGTTGGTGAGCTCTGAAGTGACTAAAGAGTACGATACGGGAACGGCAGTGTCATCCACAGATATTGCACGTGTGGAGGGTTACATCTAATGCAGGGCGGGGGGGGGGGGCGGTAGTGTCTTTCCGGCGTTGGCGCTTGTCTGCCTCGGTATGCAGTCGGGCTAACTCGAAAGTATTGACATCTCCTCGTGTGGTGCTCCTCCAAGGTTACAGGTGAGGGGGTCCATTTGACACTTTTTCAGGTTTGTCTTAAGACTACCCTTATACCCTATCAGTTGCCCGTCAGCGTTACGTTTACTATTCGTTAGTGAGTGTAAAGTAGTTGCTTTGGCAGTCTACCGTCGTCCATGCGGGTAACATGGCCACTGGCCAGTCCAACCTAGTTCTTCATGGATAATGGTAGCCTCGATGCTCCTACAGTTAGTGTCAGGGAGAATACTAGCATTTGTTCTCTTGACTTTCCAGCGAACTCGGAGGATGGGACGTAGACTACGTTGGTGAAAGGTTTCAAGTGCCTTGAGGTGCCTCCTGTATGTGACCCATGTCTCTCTGTCATATAGAAGGGTGGGGACGGCCACTGCTCGATATACGTGCAAATTTGTAGATAATGTCAGCTCCCTATAGCTAAAGACACGGTTACGGAGTCTGCCAAAGGCTTGAGAGGCACATCTGATCCGATGCTGAATCTCTTCATCGATATCTGCGGTGGTGGACAGGTGGGAGCCGAGATACTGAAAGTGGGTAGCATTAAAGATGATAGTACCGTTAAGCTGGATGGATGGTGGAGGTGTGGCTGAACCAGGGGCAGGCTAAAAGAGAATCTGAGTCTTACGTACATTCATCTCAAGGCCGAAGTGTGCATACATGCGTAGGTGTTCAGGATCTCCTGTAGCTCGCGCTCAGTGTGAGCGACAAGGGTGAGGTACTCTGCATACTGAAATTCAGTAATGGAAGCTGCCGAAACCTTTGTTCCTGCCTGAAGTTGTCTTGTGTTGAAAAGACCCTTCATCCGGTATTGATGTCTACCCCGCCGGCTAAATTGGCTCTGCCACAAACAAAGGAAGGCAGCCAAGAAAATGGAAAAGAGAGTTGGTGCCAGTACACATCCTTGTTTTACCCCCGTCTGGATGGGAAAGAACTCAGACTAGGTGTCATTGTGCAGGACACTGCTGTTCTTGCCATCGGGGAGTTTTTTTTTTACGGGGATTAGCCCACCCGAGAACAGGTCCCTAACCCACATCAATAATAACACTAATAATACTAACAACAATAACAACACCAATAGTAATAATTAATACAAAGATAAAAATAAATAATACTAACCGTAAATAAATACAAAATTGAAAAAAAAATCAAGAGCGAGAAACGATATACAATATGTATGTTGTGTTGCCAATAGTAAGAGAAACAATTGAAACCCTGCAATTGTGTGTAAACGAGGCAGAAAGTCAGATCAGCAACCTGGGACTTGGTCACAATTTTCGGGATGCCATATGGCAGCAATATCTTCCCAGGCTGTAGTACCTCACATGAATTTTCGTGGGCAGTCAAACGGCTGAGGGCCCGCCGGAGGGCTTCCCTGTTGATAAAGTCGAAGGCCTTGGTTAGGTCTATGAAGGTCATGTACACGTCAGTAGGTGGGACAGCTCTGGATGCTGAAGGACCTGCTGGGTTGCCTTCTTCGTCCTTAATGAGGGAGCTACCGTCGGATGAGTGGAGGGGGATGCGCCATGAGTGATTGGTCCATAAAATGTTTTTGTGTTGATCTGCAATTTTTTGCCCCTTTACATGAAGGTTGTTCTGCCAGTCAATTGAGGCAGCATGTTTATCATCGATGAGTACATTGATTTCCGGGTCATTTTCATCAAACCAATGCTGGTGTATTCTTTCGATCTGGTTTTTGTCATGACAGTGTCGAGAATACTCTAGTCGGCACTGGGATTTGGGTCGTTTGTTGTCAGGTTATTCATCAGCCCATGTTCGAGCATGTGCATGGGGCGACGTGAAGTGAGAGCTTGGCTTTGACGAGCCGATGATCAGTGTTGCTGTGGTCTGAGCCACGTATGGTTCGGGTGATGAGGACATCACGGCGATCTCTTTCTCTGACAATAATGTAGTCAATGAGATGCCAGTGTTTGGATCGTGGGTGTTGCCACAAACCTTTGAACTTGCCGACCTGCCTAAACAAGGTATTGGTGACAGTGAGGTTGTGTGCAGCACACTTGCTGAGGAGGAGTAGGCCATTTGAATTCACTTGCCTATGTACATTTCTCCCTATGATTTCCTGCCAAATGTCAGCATCTCTACCAACTCTGGCACTGAATTCACTTAGGAGCGAAACCTTATCTTCTCTGGGGTTAGAGGTTAGCACTCTATCAAGGTCGGCATAAAAGGCCTCCTTGATGTTATCCTCTGCATCCAGTGTTGGGGCGTATGCACTGGTGAAGAAGGCATGGCGTGAGTGATTCAGTGGGACTCGGAGCGTCATGAAGCGCTCGTTGATCCTAACAGGCATTTCAGTTAGCCTTTGTAGGATACATTGGCGGATGGTAAAGCCAATTCCATAAATGCAGTTTCTCTCTACAACAAGCTTACCTTTCCAAAAGAAGGTAAGGCCAGACTCCAGTTCTGTTAGTCTACCCTCGTCTGAGAGGGCATTTCTTCTTTCAAGATGCTGATTTGTGCCAGTAAGCAGAAGGGCCCTGATATTCCATGCAGCAACCATAAGAGGTTGTATAGTTTGTTTTTGTTTTGATCTGTGATTATGATTGTGTTTTCGACCACATATGGATGACCTTACTGGGTGCAGTTGCCCAGTCAGCATAGTTCTTTAGGCAGGCTATGTTTAGGGCACTTTTCTAGCCCCCTCCCCATGTGAGGTGAGCAGGATGGGTCCTCGAGAGGGCTGCTCAATTGCATAGACAGGACCGGGTTGCACTGCTGCTTAGATCCCAATGCAAAAACCACCATCTTTTCTGTGCCGCCTATGTACAAAGTTGTGACTAGATACTCCGGCCGCCATCTCTATCTGTCTCCATCGCTACTCGTCCGTCGCCATAGGACATTTGGGGGTATTGGGATTCTGAGGATGATGAGAAGTATGATAAGCTGGATGATGGCTGTGCATGAGTTGATTTATGTGGTGAGGCAGGAGCGTTGGCTGCATCCACACATCTTGGCTCTCCCTTTTCCTGATCCAGTGGTGCAAGTGTTGCAGCGACTGGGGAGAGGGATAGTTGCAATGGACTGCTATAGCCCAGCTTGTTGGGTTTCACCTTTGTAGCCTGTCCATCATGCATTGCCTTCATCCACCGGTGTATTCATTCGGTTCCCATGTTGGTTACCTCTTCCACCTGTACCACTGTTGGGGTCAAGTTGGAGCTCTGTAAGTACACCTTCCTGATGTGGAGCTCCACAGCTGATTTATCGTCTGGGTTTACTCCTGTAGTCTTATATATACCAAGGTTAAACTGCAAGGCAGTGGGGCAGTATGTTTAAGCTGTGGTTTGATATCAAACTATCTCACTTGTTAACACTTGCCTGAATGAGTGTAGGGTAGTCGCTGGTACCTTTGATGAAGCTGGGTGAGATATCAGGTAATCTCACGGAGTGTCACCTTTGATTCAGTCGTAGATTGGTTGATAGTTGAAATCGTCACAGCTGTCCTGGGTTGTACTTGTAATTATCTTAGCTTGTAAGTTACACTAGACACACAGGTACTGCTCTCTTCACTCGTTGTTCCTTGGTTTAATGTAAACACATGTGGTGATTTTCTAGTTATATTGGCTAGTCATGTCTGTACAATTATTGTTATTGACAGACTAATGAGCATTACATATTAGCTTGTAAATAGCTGATATAATTAGAGAGAGGTACAGCTTGGAGAGCTGGTCTCACGACACGTCGTTAGAGTCTCATGTCTGGCTGTGAACTGGGGAAACTGGCCGACCTCTCTTGAGTCTGGTTGTTGGAGAGTAATCCATCCTTCAACACAGACGTATACCTAAACAGGTCTACTCACTCACTGAGGGTTGAGCCTGTAGATTTATGGGCTGTCCACCCTAGGAGGTGTGAAAGAACAAATGTGTATGTAGCTGTATGCTCAATAGTCTGGGTGATAGAATGTATATAATGAATATATGTCCTTAGCCCATATTTATATAATATTACATAAGAACATAAGAACATAAGAAAATAAGGAGTCTGCAATAGGCCGGTTGGCCTGTGCATGGCAGCTCCTGTCGAGAGTTACTACCACTCTCTATCATCCATGAATCTATCCAGTCTCCTTTTCAAACTTTCCAGCGTTCCAGCACTTACTACAAAGTTGCTAAGCTTGTTCCACTCGTCCACCACCCTATTTGTGAACCAGTTCCTTCCTATCTCCCTCCTAAACCTAAACTTATCCAACTTAAATCCGTTTCTACGAGTCCTATCCTGCTCGGATATTATAAGAACTTTATCTATATCCCCTTTATTGATTCCTTTCACCCACTTAAATACTTCTATCATATCTCCCCGCACTCTTCGTCTTTCTAGGGAATGCAAGTTTAGTTTCTTTAACCTATCCTGATATGGAAGGTTTCTAAGTCCCGGAATCATTTTCGTCATTCTTCGCTGCACCGACTCTAGTGAAGTGATATCCATTCTATAATAAGGGCACCAGAACTGAACCGCATAATCGAGGTGCGGCCTGACTAGCGCAAGATATAGTTGCAATAAGACCTCTGCACTCTTATTACTTACACTTTTAGATATAAAACCCAATACTCTGTTTGCCTTATTTCGAACATTAACGCACAGGTAAGGGACCGTGCTAGAGGTGGAACCCATCAGTCGCTTGATCCCTTTCCAGAAGGCAGCAGAATCGCGGTAATTGTTGGCTGCCTCCCACACCAAAGCGGCCCACTTTTGTCCATGTAGACGTTTGCTTTCGTGCTGGATGTCCGTCTGTAGCTCTCGGTACCGGTCTCTCAGCTCCTGCGTCCACCCGCGGATACTGGCTAGCTGTCTCACGTGAGCGTACTGGACACTGAGCTGCCTCAGCTGGTGACTAGTGTGAGGATGGGGAATGGTCCTGTAACTGGTGGTCGGGATGTTGTTGTCCATCTCCGTCTTCACATCCGTGTACCATTGTTCGACCGCGTCGTCGATGTCATTGGGGATGGCTTCTTCCAGGTTTCTCCCCCGCTTGAGACTGAGAGACTCCTTGAAGGAGTCCCAGTCTACCCGTTTGAGGTTTGACCTGATGTTGGCGGGGATCATAATGGGATTGGATGAGAGCGTCACGACGACTGGCAGGTGATCGCTGGTACTGATGGGTCCGGCGGTAACGTGCCTGTTCAAGACGGCCTCGTTGTTAGAGAGGATTATGTCGGGTGTTGTGGCACTGGCACGTCTGATCAATGTCGGGAAATCTGGTCCGAGGTGTTGCAGTTTTCCCCTTCTGATGTTGTCATACAGCGCCACACCGACGTTGTTCTCATTACCGTGTCCGAGTATGGCGTGGCGCGCATTTAAGTCCCCTATGATGTATGTTGGTTTTCTGTGGCGGAGCAACTGGTTTAGGTCTTGTTCGGGTAAGTAAGGACGTCTGGGAGGTAGGTACATCGTGCATATGATAACAGGTCCCCTAGTTGTCTCCACCTGCACTCCCAGAACTGAATCCTCGAAGTCTGGCAACACTCTGTGACTCAGCCATGACCTGATGGCCACAGAGACACCATCGTTCAGCTCACCCGTCATGTTCCTCTGGTATACAGTGTAGCCAAAAATTTTCTGCTTACTTTCGTCCTTTATGTCCGTACTGTTTAACAGAATGATGTCTGGGTCTAATTGATAGTATAAGTTAGACAGTTCGTTACGTCTATTAAGGGACCGGTGTAGGACATTATGTTGGACAATTTTCATCCTGCTAACGACTGCCATCCCTCTGGGGCCCACTGCTGCTCCGAGATCCTCCACTGGTTTAGCCTGAGCCCACGAGGCATCCATTTACCATGTGTTGCCACGAGGAGACACAGGAGGAGTCTTGATGGTGAATAGGCTGTGCACTGGCAGGCGAAAACTTGTACAAGTTGCTTCCCTGTTCACCACGAGGGCCAGACCCAGACTTGTGTACACGACCAGCCAGAGCACATGTCTGATTCTAACCAAGCTAGAGTCAACGTAAGAGCTTCATTAAAGATTCATAATACCATTCTTCGAGATAGCTAAGTATCTGATAGTCTAGAGCAATTTATTAGTTTATTTTTTGTATGTGTAAAAAAAAAAATACCACTTGATTTGTCGGACTCTCGACGGAGTTGTCGACAGTTATTTTTGCGGGGTTATTTAATTTATACTGACATATCCTTATAAGGACCCGATATAATTTTTTGAATTTTAATAAAAGGTTTGAGAAATTTATCTTAACTGTATATGAACAATTGTCACTCGAGGAAGGTAAGACAACTACCAATATACTTTACTTTATCCTCGTCGCCTCTGATCGGTTGCTAGGGTGGCCGGTCACGCACTAAGTCACTGACTGACTTGTCTTCGTGCCTAACATAAATCAGAGTACCGTCCTTATATCTGAAGGTTGGCGACCACAGTCCTCCACTTTAAACGTTCTAAGACTGTTTTTTTCCAATCCTCTAAGGTTTTGTATCTCTCTGGGGACCCAGGTTTTAATTTAAATCATCCATCCCAGTCTCTGCCTTCCTCTGGCCCTCCTACCCCCAACTTTGCTATTTAATACTCTCTATTTTTACTGTAATATAAGTCTAATTTCTAGTTAGGATAAAAGGTAATAATAATTTTTTTTATTATTCTCCTCTTGATGTACAGTCCTACTACCAAACCCGCGAGCTCCAGGCTTTTCTACACGGCGGGTCACAAGAGTGTGGGGGAGGTATTGATAGGGAGAGAACTAGTAGTGGCGGGCCCGAGTACGGTAGGAAGGCGCAAGTCAAGGGCCATATATGTAATGAGAGTGAATGTGGTCTTAGAATTATCCTTAGCACCTGAAGGAGATACGGTTGGTGGATGTAGCTTGACGTTGACGGCCTTTATGACCCTGGCAGTTGGTCGGGTGTCCAGGGACGAGAAGAAGAGGTGTCATTTGGAGGTAACTTTCCCTTAGGTATCTGTGCCTTTACTTGATATTCTGGGGAGGAATGCAGGTGAGCCTTTGGTAGGCCTCTGTGAGGGAAAGCCCCTGATATGACAACGTAAGATAGGAGAGGGTGTGGCCTTGCATTCGGCCTTACTAACCACCAGTTTCACTCAACTAGACTGTCACTTGATCACTCCCACCTCTCTCCGCTACCAGTAGTGACCACAATAATGAATGTTGGATAGAATATGACTTGTGCATTCCGTAATATGTTTATTAGAGTTGTGAAAATCAATGTGAGGTGATGAGGTAGCAGTGACAATGGTGTTTGGCCACTGCTTCACACCCAGCCCAGGATGGACGCTAAAGATCGTCGATTGGTGAGTCGCGGTCAAATTATAGGTCTGCGCACGGAGGGGTACAATCTTTAAGAAATTGCAAGGGAAATTGAGGTCACCAGGCAGACTGTGAGAAATTGGTTGACCCACTGGAAAAGTCTGGGAATATGGGAAACCGGTCGCCGTGAGTATCTTTTATAGTTTGTTTGCATTTGATATATTAAAATGGCTAATTCGGGGTCTGTAATGTAAACAAAACATATTTGAACTTTTTATTCATATGAATTACATAATTTTATGCCATGATCCGTGTGACTTTGTGTCCTCCTAAATTACTCTTCCTTTTAAATCAGGGTACCATTGAGGGTTAAAGAAAAAGTCAGGGTAACACTCCCAAAGCCTGCAAGTTAGTGATAGACTTTCAAATTTTCTGTATAAAGCGATTCGAGTGAAATTAAATATCTTGAGTGAATGGACTTACACCAGCTTGTGTTGATTACGTATTCTTATGTAGAAAATATAATTTCAGATTCAGTAGTAACACAAGTCTTCTGACACTCTCCATCACCTCAGAACATCATCATAATACTCATTGCTATGGAACCTAACCTAACCTAACCTAACCTAACCTAACCCAACCTTATCGTCTAGTTTACTTAGCAATAGATACCATTTAAATAAAGGTGTCCCAGTAAGAAAATGTCTTAAATTCTGATCTGTGCTTTGTTTTGAATTCCTCAAAGTCCCCAAAGAACTGAATGGAGCATTGATCAAATACTGCCAAGCTTTCTTTACCTTTTATTCCCTTCTGAAATGTTAAGCTTAAGATTCTTCAGTTGCTGGATAGGCTTTGCATACTGGTCTGTCTTAAAATAATATGGCACCATTACAGTCTTTCCATGGCTTCAGAAAGGAACACCATATCTTTAAGGGAATGAACATAGTCATTGCCTCCAAGGACTAACTTTATCATACTGGCACCAAAGACTCCATTTTCAATCCATATGCTATCCGCACCACTGCCACGTATATACTTCCCAATACATCCCAGTAGCACCTTGATCATATGGAAAGATCCTAGACAGAGAAACACATCACTGAACTTATCTGGATGCCATAACATGGTTTCTCTGGCAATGTGGTGCACTCCCTCGTTACAGAATACTGGCAGCCTATCCTGAGCTTACTGTCCAAGCACATTTTGGCTAATTTTCAAGGCAGTGTACACAGTTTTATAATCAGTAACAGGATGTGGCAGTATGGGACGAAATCCTACTATTTTTTTTTAGGAACAGATTCATCAGTAACTTCAGCACTTCAGACAGAACTGAGACAAACACCAAGACATGTCTTTGTGTTTAATATCTATATAGGTTTGCTTATCCATTGTAAATATTTCCTCATGAACATTGTACGTTTGTGGGATATCTGCCTTTTTTGAACGTTTGATAAATGGGTTAAGTTCTTGACATTTTAATTCTATGTTGAATGTTTTAGCACCATACTCCACCACACTTTTTGATATATTTGGCTTTCTGTTGACACCTACACCTGGAGGTTTATCCTGTTAAAGAACAGAAAGTGTCGTGGCCGCCTCCAATTCCTGATTTAGTATGCCTTCCTCATCGTAATTATGGCAACGAAACATTTTCACCAAATAATTCAACTATTAAGCTTTTCATATTATTATAATAGCATAGGAGCTCATCATAATTAATACGCAGACCAAACGGTTAAATGGTTTTATGAGTTTTACTTCTAAAGGTAGCATGTAAGGCTTCAGCAATCATTACATGGAATAGTGCCCTACACTTTCCATTTTGTACCAAGAAGCACATGGCTTGGTAGAGTGCATAAAGTTTGTGCTGTTTGGGGGGCTCGATAACTTGGGTTCTGATGCTTCATCTTCATCACTACTGTCTTCACCATCATAATGAGCTGCAATGTCTAGAAGAGAGCTTTCGTATATATCTAGCAGACTGCATAAGAATAAAAGGACTGGCTCGGTATGGTTATATTCTGACATGCCTCCTATAAATCAGCTTGTCTTATAGTTTTGGCACACTTTCGAATAGGATCTGAGAAGCAAATGGTATTATCCATATTTTCAGCACTTGCAGTCGTTTTCAGAAAAAAAACATCACTAATTATATTCATGAGGAAATGAGAGAGATCATTCCCATATTGGTTGTGTAAAAACACTCTTATTTCCTTGTTTGTAAATGGTCCATCTAACTGCTCTGGAATTTCTTAAATTATTTGCTCGATCATGTAGATCACTCAACCCTTCACCAGCCTTCAGTAAAAGGAAAATTTATTTTATGAGAACGCTAAATACTTGTATTTGTTGTGATATCTGGGCATGAATTTCACCTGTACTCTCAACAGCTCTCTCATACTTTATGAGGTAAGGTCTAATGCAGTGTTTGTGGCAATACAGTTCACCTTCATACGCTGCCGATGTGTCTTGTAAGTCACGTGTACAGCAAGTAAATCATCCTGGGAGAATACAGCTGCATTCAAGAAATTTTAGCCCTATCATCTTCTCAGATGCCGAACTTTGTCAGGACCCTTCTGGAAACCGGCAGAAATGAGCGCCTTGAAAGAAGAACCGCCCTTGCGGCAAAAGAGCTGGCTAGGTATAACATCAACATAGCAGCCATTAGTGAGTCTCGGTTCCCAGACGAGGGTCGAATCACAGAATGGATATCCGGTTATACCTTCTTCTGGAGGGGTAAGCCTGCTGCAAGGAAGAACCGCTAATCCACCCTACACAGGCTAACTGAATGCTTGTTGGAATCAACGAGCGCCTCATGACGCTTCGAGTCCCACTGAATCACTCACGTCATACCTTCTTCATCAGGTATGATGCAGAGGATGACATCAAGGAGGCCTTTTATGCCAACCTTGACAGAGTGCTAACTTCTATCCCCAAAGAAGATAAAGTTGTGCTCCTAGGTGACTCCAATGCCAGAGTTGGCAGAGATACTGACATATGGAAGGGAATCATATGGAATAGGCAAGTGTAATCCCAACTCTTCCTCAGGAAGTGTGCTGAACACAACTTCACTATCATCAACACCTTGTTTAGACAGGCCGACAAGTTCAAGGGTTCTTGGCAACGCCCACGATCCAAACACAGGCATCTCATTGACTACATCATTGTCAGAGAAAGAGATCGCAGAGATGTCATCATCACCCAAACCATGCGTGCCTCAAATCACAGCGACACTGATCATCGGCTCGTCAGAGCCAAGGACTCACTTCACGTCGCCCCAAAACGTCGAAGCCTCATGAAGAGGTTATAACATAAAGCATCTGGAGGATCCAGTGGTAGCATATGATTTCAGAGAGCAGCTCGAACATGTGCTGATAAGCAACCCGACAACAAACAACCCAAACCCCAGTGCCGAATGGGATATTCTCGACACTGTCATGACAAAAACCTGCAAAGAGACCCTCGGCTAGATCATAAAAATACACCTGGACTGGTTTAATGAAAATGACCTGGCAATCAATGCGCTCGTCGATGAAAAACATGCTGCTTTAAATGACTGGCAGAACAACCCTCAGTCTGGGCCCAAAGCTGATACCTTCTCCAAGAAGAAACGTGCAGCCCAACGGGAACTTCGCAATCCAAAGAACGACTGGTTTAAAAATAAAGCAAGTGAAACACAAAAAATTGCAGATCAGCACAAGATACGCGAATTTTTAAATTCCACTGAAACATTTTATGGGCCAATCACTCGTGGCGCAGCCCCCCTCCGCTCATCCGACGGTAACTCCATAATTAAAGACGATGAAGGCCTCCTTCAACGGTGAAAAGAGCGCTACCATTCACTGCTCAACCGAGACCCCGATGTGGATGTCCTGACTACCCAGCAGGTCCCTCAGCATCCAGAGGTAACCCACCTCAGCTATTCTCCATCCCTGGATGAGGAAGCTACTGCCATCAAACAGTTGAAAAATAACAAAGCCTCGGAGCCTGATGGAATCCCAGCTGAGGAGTATAAGGCAGGAGGACCTCTGCTTACCAGCCATCTCCACTCTCTCCTGGAGAATATGTGGGAAAAGGAGGAAATCCCCTAAGCTCTTAAAGACGCCTCCATCCTCAATATTTTTAAGAACAAGGGAGAATGGTCAGACTGTGGCAATTACTGCGGGATCTGTCTGCTGTTTGTAGCTGGTAAGATTATCGCCCGAGTCCTCCTAAACAGACTTCTTTCTGAGGTGGAAAACTTCCTCCAAGAACACTCGACTGCCGGACCCGGAGCTGTGAAGACCTGCCCTCTCTCTATTGCCATTGTAGGCAACTTTGTTGACCGGACCGTCCGCCACTGACATCGTCGCCAACATCTCACAAGCGTTTTCGGTTTATCGAGCAGTAGTTTGCCCTCCCCACTGGTGGTGTGAGTGACCCACACTCCAGCTGGAGAGCAGCTTTTGCGTGATATTCTCGATGAGGTTTGAGCTGTTTTCCTTCTACAACTATTTTTTTTTTTTTTTGCTCTGGCCTAAGGACCTGCACCCTCAAAAGTGTATTTGTCCTGCGGCCCCCTCTGTAACTGTTCACCTCCCTCCCAGGAGATTGTGCGGGTCCACCTGGAAGGAGGGTAACAATCCTCATCCTTACCCAATAGGCACACTTAGCTCATGCCTATAAGTGAGCAGTCACATACACTAGGAAGTAGGTTTCCCCAAACGGGGCTCCGGGAGAGAAGCTCAGAAACCACTTTACGACCACCCGGCCATTAAGTGCCTGTGGGGAGAATTGAAATTCCTCTGCTACTTACTCAACCGGAATAGGTAGGCTCTGAACAACAGAAAAACCCTTAAAGAAGAAGAAAACACCACTTAATCACAGGTTATGGAGAGCGTACGCCCTCCTAACCGCGACCCCCGCCTGAACCGCCAACCCGAACCATGATAGGCTCCACACAGAGAAAGCGGACCAGTTGCGGGCCTTCCACGAAGCCCTGAAAACCAAGAACAACACCATCCACACCACTGCCACCGCCCCCAACAACACCACCACCACTGCCACCGCCCCCAACAGCTCCACCACCACTGTTACCGCCACCGAGGACGACAACTGGACGAAGGTTGAAAATAAAAAACGCCGACGTGCTTTTTCGGGAAACGAAACCCGTCAAGCAGCCCAAAAGGCACCCATCACCACCACCAGCTCGCCCCCAACGACACTGCCCAAATTCCGGATCTCGAAAAAGGACACGAAAACGACATATGCCGCCATCACAGAGATGGAGAAACAAAATCCACTGGCCAAGTTCTCAGTGTGGCCCAACCTAAAGGGGGAGATGATTATTAATCCCCAAAGACAAGGACTCCACCACCACCATCGACACTTACCTGAAAAACACCACCACCGTTGCATCAACCAGGCTGGACCCCGCCCAGAAACTGATGAAGTCTGTAGTCCTCCGATACCCAAAGAAGCTACCCCTCGAACCCCTGGAGAACCATCCAAAGATCCTAAAAGCCGAGAGAAGCTCTCGCCCGTCCGACAAGACGGCCACCACAAAACAAGTGCTCATAACGCACTACGGTCCACCCCCAGCACCATAGACCTCAAAACCTGGGGGATCTACGAAGTGAGGCCCTTCGTTCCGGAGCCCCTGCTGTGCTTCAGATGCCAGAAATACGGGCACTATCAGACGAGGTGCACGTACAAGGAAACCTGCGCCGTCTGCGTGCAGAAGCACGGCACACACTCCTGCCTCACCAAGTTGAAGAATGGGGAAAAAATTGCCCCCAAGTGTGTCAACTGCGGGGGCAAACACCACGCCTGGAACCCTGGATGCTCCGAGAGGACAAAGAGGTTCCAGGCAAACCGACCAGCAGCCAGATCGGCCCCCACCGGTTGCACACCAGCCCTACCAAGTACCTTCGTGTGAGGAACCCAAAGGCAAAAACAACAAAGCCAACCTCTTCAACCAGTCAACACCCAAAGTGCAGCCCAGTTTCCTGGCCTCCCTACGGCCACACCTTAGACCCCCAAGCAGCAGACAACGACAACAACTACAAAAAAGACAAAAAAAGCACACACCAAGGCACCAGAAGGAATGATACACGTATCAGACCTAGCCAAGGTACTGACAACCTTCGCGGAGGGCCTAGCCGGACTACTGGGCCACAAGATCCAGCCCACACAGCTCCAAATACTCATGGGGAGCGTCCTCAGGCAAGTCGCCATAGCTCCAGACACCTCAGTAGAGGACACCATGCCGGCCCCCACACGAGTGACAGCCGAGGTACACTCTACACCGAAAAAGGCCACCAGGGAACCAAAGATACCGTCTGCTCCCAGAAAGAAACTGGACGTTTCAGCTCCCCTGAACCGAACCACGGCCCAGAAGGCAAAAACCACCACAAAACAAGAAGATATGAACCTGATCCAGTCGGAATCAGACCTGAACATATCCATCGAGGATCACCAGAAGTCCCCAATGAAACAGTGGTGGAAAACACCAGCACCCTGAACATCCTTTCATGGAATGCTCAGGGCATCAAAAACAAGAAACACCTCTGCAAGAAGCAGCAGCCAAGGACAAGCTTGACATTATACTGCTACAAGAAACACTCCTACAAGAACACCACTGTTTCAAATTCAGTGGCTACAAGACATACAGGAGGCATTTTACGCAGGCGTCAACAAGAGGATGTATGATCTTGGTCAAGTCGAGCATACCCTCCTCCGAGGTCATGCAGCATTTGCCACGTGGGGAAAAGATTGAGACACAGGTCGTCAAAGTAACCTCCCAAGAATGTGAAATAACTGTCCACAACGTCAACAAGAACCCAAGGGGCTCACTGGAGCTGACTCAATTATTCGCTTCGGCCGCTGACCGCGCCACACTCATAGGAGGGGATTTCAATGCACATCATCCCTTCCTAAGCTCGGTAAGTCCCACAAATGAAGACGGCCTACATCTTTACACCACCTTTCAAGACACACCCGAGATTGTCCTCCTAAACACCGGAGAGCCCACCCACATTAGGGGAGGAAGGCTAGATCTAACCTTCGTCTCCAGTGCACTACAGCCTTCGGCCTCCTGGCAGCTACACCCCACGCTGACCAGCGACCACTTTGCCACTCTAACAACACTAAAGGTGAACAAATTCTCCACTCCACCCCCGCCGAGATGGAGATACAATACCCAAAAGGCGGACTGGGAACTCTATAGGAAACACCTGCTAAGTGGCGCGCCAAATCACAGCCGGCTAGTGCAGCACCCGTGGACGAGACAACCCTCCACCAACAGTTGGTCGAAGCGTTTCACCAAGCGGCAGAAGAGGGTATTCCAAAAACAAAACCTACATCAAGACAGTACAAGGATTACTGCTACTACAGTACTGTCCCAGGGTGAAATAACTCAACTACAGAGTGAACATGGCCAGAAGAAACTACAGAAGACATCCCACGGACACAAACAGATATCTCCTGCAAGACATAGTCAAGGATACCAGGGAAGAGAAGGAAGAAATCAAAGCGCAAGCTGGCCCAAGTGGTGCTCCGAACCGAACGAGCACACCTCCCTCGGCCTAATGGGGGCCCAGATCCGAAGGGCATCTGGGAAGGCAACACCACCACCACCAACCCATCCCATCCCAGAAGAGGAAGTCGAGAGACTTGCAAAACTCTTCTCCGACCGAGCAGCAACGAAAAACCTCCCGAGACATGCAGAAGAGACACAATGGCGTCTGCGACAGACCAGACTCCAGATGATTGAAGAGGCCTGCAATGTTGAAGATGACACCGACAGACCTATAACAGTTGCTTCTTTGTACCAGTATGCCACAGTAATGGGGAGAACATAATATCTCTACCTTTACCAACTGTGTATCTATTGAGATGACTGTTAGTATGATATAACAGTTACTTGTGAAACTGTCATTATGTAACAACCTTTCTGGGTTGTCACCACTTGTAACAGTCACTTGAAAAGCACTTTACCTTATATTTTAAACATACTAACATATAGATCAAAGTTTATTGGATCTTCTGTAGTGAATCCAATGTGTTATTTCTGTATCTATTAAGAAAATATATTATATACAGTTCCAAGTGTATATTACCGTAACTTAATCACTGTAGCTATGAGTGTTAAATGAGGACGGAGACTATATTAAATAACTCTTTTAATTACTTTCTCCTTGTGTGAGAGAGTGAGTGACAATGCCTGTAATACCAGTCGAGGGAGAATGGTAATATACGTCCTCCCTCTAGGGAAGATGGAACCATCCACGATGGCTCTCATTAACGTCTTCCTCTCATCAAGGATATCAAATTACTGCCTCAAGAGGTGGCCAGAGAGCCGGCTACTTAATGCCTTAGCTCAGTACTAAGTGACTCGACTTCCCATGGGCACACCTTATCACGTGCTCTGAACATGCTACCTCATGCCTATTGGAAAGTTACAGAGGGTGATAGAGTATATAAATCAAATGTAATTAACCCATTTATATAAATACTTCTGCCTATAAGACAGGGGCTATTACAGAAGCAAGGGCACAGCACCAGGGGTCGACAGGATAACCTACTCCATGCTTTTCCATGCCGGAGAAATCGGGCACGAGGCTTAGCTACAAGTCATCAACGATTCGTGGATAGCACAGAGACTTCCACCGGAATGGAAGAAGGCAGATATACAGCCCATTCCGAAGCCCAGAGAACCAGACAAACCAAGACCCATCTCCCTCCTCAGCTGCATAGCGAAGACGGGAGAAAGAATGGCTCTCAACAGACTCAAGTGGAAATTCGGCAGCCTCACATTTTTTCTTACACCGAGAACACCGGCACAAGCAACAACATTGCCGAGATACTCAGCACAGTGGACAATAAACGAGCTTTGGTGGTCTTCCTCGACTTGGAGAAGGCCTTCGAACTAGCAAATCTACTGGCCATTATTACGACGCTCGCCGAAAGAGGCGTCAAAGGAAGGTTGCTGGGGTAGATCCAGAATTACCTTAAACAGAGAGAAGCAAGAGTACGCTTTGAGGGGGCAACGTCAAGCTACAGAGTCCACGAAAACGGAACCCCACAAGGAGGCATCCTCAGTCTAACGCTGTTCAATGTCCTGATGGAAAATCTAGCAAGACTACCTTTCAGACAAACAGCCAATCTCCTCTGCTATGCAGAATACTTACAGCTCATAGTAAGAGGAGCAAACAGACTAGTCAACACGCAACACTCACTCCAACTTATAGAAGAGGAGTGCAACAGACTTGGACTCAAGATAAATCCAGCCAAGCCGAAAGCGATGGCCATCTGCACAGACACACCAGACATGATGCTGTCCATGCAAAACACGCCGGTAGTTTGGACCAACACCCACCAGTGTCTTGGAATCTAGTTCGACCAGAAACTCACTTTCAAGCTGCAACTCGAGTATCTCAGGCACAGGAAGAAGAGCAGACAACATAATGAGGTCGCTCACCAGCACAACCGCAGGAGCGAACATGCACGTGCTCAAAGCCTACTACATGGCCGCCATCAAATCGCTGGTAGATTACAGTGCTCCAGCGCTCATTGGACTGAGAGAAGACCAGATAGCTAAGCTAGAAGTTATCCAAAATAATGCTCTCAGGACCAGGCTCGGAGCACCCATGTGGACCAGAATTTGCAATTTGCTAATGGAAACTGAATTACCACCCCTGGCAGTACGAGTCAAGCAGGTGACAGCCGGTCTCCTCGCCAAACTCTATAAATCAGATAAGCCCACAGCTGCCAAAACGCGAATCAGTGCCTCCCTCCACCTCGACCACAGAGAGCGAGGGGCCACTTGGTCTCACGAGGCAAGCGAAGTCATCCGACACCTGCAAGCAGAAACACTCGTCAAGAACAACCAAGACACACGAGACAGGGATTATGTTGTTCCACCACCATGGAGTCCTCCACCAGCCACATTCAAAATCACCGAACTAGGTGATAGCAAAGCCAACCTCCAGAAGGAGGACCTCAAAAAAATAACCCAGGAAGCCATAGCCACCGAGACACCGGCTGATGCAGCATCATACTTCACAGACGGCTAGGTGGACCCAAACATCATAGATCCGGAGCGGCCTTCCATACCCAAGGTCAGACCCTCCTATGGAGACTTTCTAATAACTTCTCCACCCTATAAACAGAGTTGGTAGCAATCTCAAAGGCCCTACAACACGCTGCAACACAACACATGAAGTCCATCATATTTCACGCGGACTCGAAAACGGCCATGCAGGCGCTGCAACACAGTCAACCAAGAGACAACGTCCACATCATAACCTCGATCCTCGCACAGCATACAGGACTTCCAAAGACAAAATCACCTAGTCGTCTTACACTGGATTCCCAGTCATTTAGGGATCGGGGGAAATGAGACGGCAGACGAAGCAGCCAAGGCAGTCACATGTTCTAGAAGCATACACATTCAAGTTCCAGCAAGCGTGTAACAGATCAAGAACCACCTCAGAAAGACTACCAAGCTCCACATCCAAAAAAGCTTCCTTGACGCATTCAACGCTGGTCCCCAATCAGCCAAATGGTACCTGGTGGCTACAAAAGGGGAACCACAATTCGCGGACAAGAAAACACCAAGACAAACCCAAGTTAGCCTTCATTGACTACGACCAGGGTACAAGTGCACCTAGCAGACGATCGGAAATGTCATCAGGGAATGCACCTACGTTCAGGAGCCAACGGCCAACTCACTGGAAAACTATCTCCTCGACTGCAAAGTCACCCAAAGTCTCCGAAACAGAATTCGAAACTTCCAAGAAGAACACACAACACCAGCGGCCACTCTAACCAGAGAGGCCCAAACAAACCACAATCATAACCTTCTCCGGGTCATCACACGATACTCACCACTCAGATAGATTAGGAAGTATCCTCCCCCACCAAGTGCGGACCCCAGTTCGGGGGGCGCGCCACTCCAAAACTGACCACGTTCAAGAGTGGGGGCTGGTGGTAAGCGTTCACTGACCGAGGGTCCGCTCACACTTGCAAACCAGCAGTATCCTTTCATATCTGCAGGTAGGACAACCTCCATCCCCAATCCCAAATCCGGTCTGGCTGCTCCAAGAGCCTACAGGCAAAGGCACGTGTCGGACTACGGTCCGACAATCTCAACAACAACAACAATCCTCCAAGAATCTCAATGTGGAATTAAACCTTCATGTAGCACCACTTACATCATCTTTGATGCCCATTAGATACAGGAAAAGTGCAGAGAACAGCGTCGTGACCAGTACATGGCTTTCATTGACTTAAGTCCTTCGACTCGGTCAACAGGGAAGCCCTCTGGTGGACCCTCAGCCGTTTTGGCTGCCCATCAAAATTCATCTACATTATAAGGCAACTCCACGGTGGCATGAACGGCAGTGTCCTGCACAATGGCATCCTGTTTGAGTTCTTCCCCATCCAAACCGGGGTTAAACAAGGGTGTGCACTGGCACCAACTCTCTTTTCCATTTTCTTGGCTGCCTTCCTTACTCGTGCCAGCGCCAATCTAGCCGACGGGGTGGACATCAAGTACCGGATGAAGGGTCTTTTCAAAATAAGACGACTCCAGGCAGGAACAAATGTGTCGGCAGTTTCCATTACTGAGCTTCATTATGCAGACGACCTCACCCTTGTTGCTCACACTGAAAGTCACCTACATGAGATCCTGAACACCTACGCAGATGCATTATGCACACTTCGGCCTTAAGGTGAATGTAAGTAAGTCTCAGATTCTCTTTTAGCCTGTCCCTGGATCAGCTACACCTCCACCATCCAACCAGCTTAACGGTACTACACTCTCTAATGTTACCCACTTTTGGTGCCTTGGCTCCCACCAGTCCACCACGGATGACATCGATGAAGAGATTCATCATCGGATCATATGTGCATCACGCCTTTGGCAGACTCCGAATCCGTGTCTTCAGCTGTAGGAAGCTGAAATTATCTACAAGTTACACGTATATCGAGCAGTGGTCCTCACCACTCTGCTATATGGCAGCGAGACATGGGTCCTATACAGGGGCCACATCAAGGTACTTGAAAACTTTCACTAACGTAGAGATTCAACATCGGACCATATGTGCATCTCAAGCCCTTGGCAGACCCCGAATCCGTGTCTTCAGCAATAGGAAGCTGAAATTATCTACAAGTTACACGTATATCGAGCAGTGGTCCTCATCACCCTGCGCTATGGCAGCGAGACATGGGTCCCATACAGGGGGCACATCAAGGTATTTGAAAACTTTCACTAACGTAGTCAACGCTCCATCGTCCGAGTTCGTTGGGAAGACAAGAGAACAAATGTCAGCATTCTTTGCTAACACCAACTGTAGAAGCATGGAGGCTACCATTATCCATGAACAACTATGCTGGACTGGCCATGTTACCCGTATGTACGACACTAGACTGCCAAAGCAGTTACTTTACAGTCACCTAACGAATAGTAAACGTAACGCTGGTGGGCAACTGAAGAGCTGTAAGGATAGTCTTAAGACAAATCTGAAAAAGGTCCAAATCGATCCCCTCACCTGGGAGCCTGGGAGACGATTATTCCACACCGTAACGCTTGGAGGATCACCACACAAGAAGCTGTCAATACTTTCGAGTTAGCGTGACTGCATAACGAGGCAGACAAGCGCCAACGCCGGAAAGACGCTGCCGCCGCCCCCCCACATCAGATGTAACTCCACACATATACAACATCTGTGGTCGACCCTGCCGGTCCCGTATCGGCCTCTTTGGTCACCTCAGAACTCACCAAACTAGATGACATCCTTAAAATCTCATATAGTTTTATCATAGCTGGATGATCGTCATACTCGATTCCGAGTAACAGCAAAGTAGTAAGTAGTAGTAGTAGTAGTGTGTGTGTGTGTGTGTGTGTTGTACAACGAACTATCAACCTGCTGTCGGACGACGAGCGAGCTGTTGCAGGAAGATGGAAGCATATTGAACTGTGAAATAATACGAACGTCATAATCAAATGAATTTTCTCCCGAAGATTCAAATTAATTTTTACTGTGCGAGTGTTCTGATCCAGGAATTAAGAAAGAAGTCAGTCATCAATATACAGTAGATGTTGTAGCTGTTAATATTTTGTGCTTGTATATAAGTGATTACGAGAGTTATAGAGCGAAAAACATAGATAGTACAAAGTCAGTATCTCCTTTGTTTCGTCCCTTTCATGTTGGCAAGGTAATTACCCGATGGTAATTATTGTTTCAGGCCAATCAGTTTGGCCTTTTACATCCAAATGTCAAAGAGAAATACTGCTACCATAACGGGAGACACAAACTTTTTATGTTGCTGTTCGAGGAGCCGGGAGCCAAGGCTCAAGTCTGCGAGTGTCGTGCGTGTGTTGACTGAGCTGTTTCCCCTTCGCCTTTCACTCTTTCTATCTCCCCTCTCTTTCTGACCGCTCTGATGACCTTCCCTCAATGGTCGACCAAAGTAATACATAGAAGTTGTGGCCGCTCTTCTGCTGCTGGCTCGTCTGTCTTATCTTTCAGCTATCTTCCTTATTAGTTTTGGTGCCGAGCTGTGTGTGTGTGTATATATATATATATATATATATATATATATATATATATATATATATATATATATATATATATATATATATATATATATATATATATATATATATATATATATATATATATGCTGATAACCACAAGAAAAGAAGAAAACACATCTTCAGGGGTGAGTACAGACTAAGGAGAAGTACAAAACAAGGTATATATATACAGAGGAGGGTGAAATCAAGTCCACAATGGTCAGGTATTAGGTAATGACCCTACTAATCTTCAAAAAGCACCGCAGCAGTCGGTAGTCAGGTCAGAGGGTAAGCTGACCCAACCTTCTCACCTTAACAATACTAAGAAATCTTTCTATAGAACCGATCCCAAGCCCACCCATAAGAACATAAGAACATAAGAAAATAAGGAGTCTGCAATAGGTCGGTTGGCCTGTGCATTGCAGCTCCTGTCGAGAGTTACTACCACTCTCTATCATCCATGAATCTATCCAGTCTCCTTTTGCGATATTTTTTTACAAATCTATCAATCACTTGCTTGACAATAATTATTTCCAGTTCTGGAATAATCAGAGATACAACTTAAGGCACCCAGAGCTACTAAGACCACCCTCCAAGCGCTCCTCTCAGTCCCACACCTCCATAAAATATCACGGTGTGAAGGTGTGGAACAACTTACCCCCACCCTTCCGAGCAAAGACTATGCTCCCTTCCTTTAAATCATCTCTTAAAAAAATCTATTGACTAAGTATTGATATTTGTTGTAATGCCTTCTATATATACCTGCTCTTGTTGTGCCATCAAAACCTGGAGCGTCAATGTGGCATTTAAAAGCTCATGCACTGTTAAACAAATGTTAATCAAGAACTCCCCCAACAATACAAGTGGCTGCATTTATAAAGTCCCTTGCAAGGAATGTAATATGTTTTACTTAGGCCAGACAGGTAAAGATCTTGTAACTAGACTTAAACAACATAAATAAAGTGTTAGAACAGGCCAGGAATCCAATGCTCTGTTTGTTCATTTGAGGGATAATAAGCATTGCATTGACTGGGATAATTCCTCCTCAATATTACCTTGTAATTCAATTGACAGTAGGAACATTATAGAATCTAGTCTCATTAAACATACCGAATCAGTCAACATGAATTTGAGTAATGGTATGTACAAATTGGATAATTTCGTAATTAAGAAGATTTGTAACCAGGTGAGAAGGTTGGGTCAGCTTACCCTCTGACCTGACTACCGACTGCTCCGGTGCTTTGTGGAGATTAGTAGGGTCATTACCTAATACCTGACCATTGTGGACTTGATCTCACCCTCCTCTGTATATATATATATATATATATATATATATATATATATATATATATATATATATATATATATATATATATATATATATATATATATATACCTTGTTTTGTAGTTCTCCTTAGTCTGCACTCACCCCTGAAGATGTGAATTACACGAAAGCGCTTGGGAACTTCGTGTTTTCTTCTTTCCTTGTGGTTATCAGCATATACCTGGATCACGTTCACCCACAGTGATTTACTTGCTACCTGACCCAGCTCAGTTGCTACCTGACCCAGCTCAGTTGCTACCTGACCCAGCTCAGTTGCTACCTGAACCAGCTCAGTTGCTACCTGACCCAGCTCAGATGCTACCTAACCCAGCTCAGTTGCTACCTGACCCAGCTTGGAGAAGGTCGTGCCCGCAAGTGCTCCCGTTAGAGACCAAGGAAAATGGCCGCCTTGGATCGTTGTGTCTTGGGGGAAGAGGAGGGGAGTGTGGGGAAAGACGACCTCCTTGCCACGCTGTTAAGGCAGCTGGGGCAGTTAAGGAGTGAGGTTGACACTCTAAAGGGGGAAAATGAAGCCCTCAGGACGGAACTCCTTCAGGTAGGTGTCCTGCCTAGCAGGACACCTGCGAAGGAGGAGCAGGCGTGGAGAGTGGTTGTCTCCAAGGGGACTAGGGTCAGGCTTAGGAAAGCTGACATAAGAACATAAGAACATAAGAAAATAAGGAGTCTGCAATAGGCCAGTTGGCCTGTGCATGGCAGCTCCTGTCGAGAGTTACTACCATTCTCTATCATCCATGAATCTATCTAGCCTCCTTTTGAAACTTTCCAGAGTTCCCGCACTTACTACAAAGTTGCTAAGCTTGTTCCACTCGTCCACCACCCTATTTGTGAACCAGTTTCTTCCTATCTCCCTCCTAAACCTAAACTTATCCAACTTGAATCCGTTGCTCCGAGTCCTATCCTGCTCGGATATTATAAGAACTTTATCTATATCCCCTTTATTGATTCCTTTCACCCACTTAAATACTTCTATCATATCTCCCCGCACTCTTCGTCTTTCTAGGGAATGCAAGTTAAGTTTCTTTAACCTATCCTGATATGGAAGGTTTCTAAGTCCCTGAATCATTTTTGTCATTCTTCGCTGCACCGACTCTAGTGAATTTATATCCATTCTATAATAGGGGCACCAGAACTGAACCGCATAATCGAGGTGCGGCCTAACTAGCGCAAGATATAGTTGCAATAAGACCTCTGCACTCTTGTTACTTACACTTCTAGATATAAAACCCAATACTCTGTTTGCCTTATTTCGAACATTAACGCACTGTTTTCTAGGCCGTAGGTCCGGGCTTACAAGTGCCCCTAGGTCTCTTTCACAAGTCGACTTCTCTAGGTTGATGTTGTTCAGGCTGTATACATTATAAGTATTTGTTCTTCCAATATTAAGTACGCTGCACTTGCTGGTGTTGAATTTCATTTGCCATTTTTCAGACCACCCCTGCAGTTTATTTAGATCCTCCTGTAATGCATTTGCATCCTGCCCTGAATTAATTTGCCGCCCTATTTTGGTGTCATCCCAAACTTGCTTATGTCACTGCTGATCCCAGTATCTAAATCGTTTATGTAGATTATGAACAAGAGTGGGCCTAGTACTGACCCCTGGGGAACCCCACTGGTTACACGGCCCCACTCAGATTTAACACCATCTACGCTGACCCTCTGCGTTCTATCGGTGAGCCATGATTTTATCCAATTTAAAACTTTCCCCTCGATACCATGAGCCTTAATTTTTCTCAGAAGCCTCTGATGCGGTACTCTGTCAAATGCTTTGCTAAAGTCTAAGTAAATAACATCGTAATTTTCGTCATTATCTACTACCTCGAAGACTTTCCTAAAAAACGTTAGCAGATTTGTTAGACAAGATTTTCCCTTTGTAAACCCATGTTGAGAGTCGTAGATTAATTTGCTTTTCTCTAAATGCGATCGGATGCTATCTGCTATAATTAATTCAAGAAATTTCCCCACTATTGACGTCAAACTGATCGGCCGGTAATTTGACGCTGATGCTCTGTCTCCCTTTTTAAATATGGGTACTACATTCGCCTGTTTCCACAAGTCTGGCACAACTCCAGTGTCTAATGATTTTGTAAATAAGTTTACGAGGGGTCCGCTAATCTGTTCCTTACACTCTTTTAAGACTCGAGGAAAAATTTCATTCGGCCCTGGGGATTTTGTGTTCTTTAGTTTATTTATCTTCTTAAGAACATCCTCTTTTCTGATAGTGATATTCTTTAATTTCTCTTCTTCCTTTCCCTTAAATATCCGTTCCACCTCCGGAATTTCATCTCAAATTTCTTCTGTGAAAACTGATAAGAAGTAGCTGTTTAATGCTTTGCTCATGTCTTCACTGCCATTTATCAATTCTCCCCTCCCTGACTTTAAAGGCCCAACTTTGTCCTTGACAGGTGCTGCAGGAAGCTGGCGAGGAAGAGAAGAGGCAGGACGGTATGGATCAAGGAGAGGAAAGGGCAGCTGTACAAACCCTGCCCACAGGTAAGGTCGTGGTAGTTGGGGACAGCCAGGTGAGGTTTGTAGATAGGGCTTTTTGTGCGAGAGATAGGAAACGTAGGACTAGGGTGTGTTTTCCTGGGGCTGGGATAGGGCATGTAGCCGAGAGGTTAGACAGGGTTTTGTCACGGGAGGGTACCAATCCAGTAGTGTCTTAGGGTGGGAGGAAACGACATAGGTAATGTTAGGAGTGAGGAACTTTTCAAGAGGTATTGGGAGGCGCTGGGGAAGATTAGAGATAAGGGAGGGATCCCGATAGTATGTGGTGTCTTGCCTAGAAGAGGGGTTGGTCGTGAATGGCTGTCCAGGGCAATTGCTATAAATTGGCGACTGGAAAAACATTGTGCAAACAATGGTTGGGCATTCATTGATAACTGGCAACGATTCTATGGCAACGACTACCTGTACTGTGGCGACAGAATACACTTGTCTCGTGAGGGGTTAAAGACGTTGTCTGCATCCCTGGAGCATGAAATTGTCACTCGGAAGGGGGGGGGGGGTTTCGCCAGTAGAGAGAGGTCGGGGAAAGTGGGAGTCCAAAAACAAGCAGGTCCTGGGAAGTAAAATTAGTTGCTCAGAACAAGGGGTAAAACAGGACCAGGGAAGGGTAGGTTTAAATGTATACTATACAAACAGTAGGAGCGTTAGAAATAAAATAGACTTGCTGAGAGCGGTTGTATGTACCGAGAATGTAGACGTCATAGCAATCACCGAAACTTGGATGAATCTGGCGAGTAAAATTTTTTTAACACAGTACCACATAGAAGGGTACAACCTTTTTCACAAGGACAGGGAAGGTAGGAAGGGGGGAGGGGTCGCACTCTCGTCAAGGATACATTAAAATGTTGTATTAATAATTCAATAAAGGGTGAAATAGGAACCGAGTCTGTGTGGGTAGAAATCACGGAAGGAAGAGAAAAACTAATAATGGGAGTGATTTACAGGCCCCCAAGGCTTGGCAAAGAAGCAGCTCAGCCCATATGGCAGGAAATGAGTAGGGTAGCAAAATATAATAACCTATGCATAATGGGGGATTTCAACTTCAGAAATATTGACTTGGACAACATTGTAGGCGACTATGAATCTGAAGACTTCCTAGACGCAGCACAGGACAATTTATTGAAACAACTAATTACAGAACCTACTAGAGGTGACAATATATTAGACCTAGTATTAACAAATAAATAAAATATTACCAGAGATATCACAATAGGGAAAGAACTAGGTAACAGTGATCACAGAGAAATCAGGTTCACCCTAAATTGGGAAACGAAAAACAATGACAATATGGCCAGAGTCCCAAACTTTCGGTTGGCGGATTATCAGGGGTTAAGAAGGTACCTAGGTGAGGTCACCTGGGAACACTCACGTCAGTCCCCAGTAGGAAGGGGTGAGGTCATTGATGACACAACAATTGATCATGACTATAATATATTCACTAGTATACTACATAAAGCACAAGAACAAAATATACCATACAGAAAAATTAGGTCAAATAAGAATGAGCCAAGGTGGATGACCAGAAAACTTAAACATGACATAGGAATAAAGAAAGGAATATATAAGAAATTAAAGGGAGGGGAGGAGCAGCTCAGAAATAGGTATAATGAATTATCTAGGAATGTTAAGAAAAATGTAAGGAAAGCAAAGAGAGACTATGAAATCAAAATAGCAAGAGAATCCAAGGCGAATCCCAAGGGATTTTTCCAGGTATATAGGACAAAGGTCAAGGACAAAGTTGGGCCTTTAAAGTCAGGGAGGGGAGAAGTGATAAATGGCAGTGGAGAAATAAGCAAAGCATTGAACAGCTACTTCTTATCAGTTTTCACAGAAGAAATATGAGATGAAATTCCAGAGGTGGAACTGATATTTAAGGAAAATGAAGAAGAGAAATTAAAGAATATCACTATCAGAAAAGAGGATGTTCTTAAGAAGATAAATAAACTAAAGAAAACAAAATCCCCAGGGCCGGATAAAATTTTTTCTCGAGTCTTGAAAGAGTGTAGGGAACAGATTAGCGAACCCCCCGTAAACTTATTTACAAAATCATTAGACACTGGAGTTGTGCCAGACTTGTGAAAACAGGCAAATGTAGTACCCATATTAAAAAAGGGAGACAGAGCATCAGCGTCAAATTACCGGCCGATCAGTTTGACGTCAGTAGTGGGGAAATTTCTTGAATCAATTATAGCAGATAGCATCAGATCTCATCTAGAGAAAAGCAAATTAATCTACAACTCTCAACATGGGTTTACAAAGGGAAAATCTTGTCTAACAAATCTGCTAACGTTTATTAGGAAAGTCTTCGAGGTAGTAGATAATGACGAAAATTACGATGTTATTTACTTAGACTTTAGCAAAGCATTTGACAGCGTCCCGCATCAGAGGCTTCTGAGAAAAATTAAGGCTCATGGTATCGAGGGGAAAGTTTTAAATTGGATAAAATCATGGCTCACCGATAGAGCGCAGAGGGTCAGCGTAGATGGTGTTAAATCTGAGTGGGGCCGTGTAACAAGTGGGGTTCCCCAGGGGTCAGTACTAGGCCCACTCTTGTTCATAATCTACATAAACGATCTAGATACTGGGATCAGCAGTGACATAAGCAAGTTTGCGGATGACACCAAAATAGGGCGCAAATTAATTCAGGGCAGGATGCAAATGCATTATAGGAGGATCTAAATAAACTGCAGGGGTGGTCTGAAAAATGGCAAATGAAATTCAACACCAGCAAGTGCAGCGTACTTAATATTGGAAGAACAAATACTTATAATGTATACAGCCTTAACAACATCAACCTAGAGAAGTCGACTTGTGAAAGAGACCTAGGGGTACTTGTAAGCCCGGACCTACGGCCTAGAATACAGTGCGTTAATGTACGAAATAAGGCAAACAGAGTATTGGGTTTTATATCTAGAAGTGTAAGTAACAAGAGTACAGAGGTCTTATTGCAACTATATCTTGCGCTAGTCAGGCCGCACCTCGATTATGCGGTTCAGTTCTTGTGCCCCTATTATAGAATGGATATAAATTCACTAGAGTCGGTGCAGCGAAGAATGACAAAAATGATTCCGGGACTTAGAAGCCTTCCAAATCAGGATAGGTTAAAGAAACTTAACTTGCATTCCCTAGAAAGACGAAGAGTGCGGGGAGATATGATAGAAGTATTTAAGTGGGTGAAAAGAATCAATAAAGGGGATATAGATAAAGTTCTTATAATATCCGAGCAGGATAGGACTCGGAGCAACGGATTCAAGTTGGATAAGTTTAGGTTTAGGAGGGAAATAGGAAGAAACTAGTTCACAAATAGGGTGGTGGACGAGTGGAACAAGCTTAGCAACTTTGTAGTAAGTGCGGGAACTCTGGAAAGTTTCAAAAGGAGGCTAGATAGATTCATGGATGAAAGAGAGTGGTAGTAACTCTCGACAGGAGCTGCCATGCACCGGCCAACCGGCCTATTGCAGACTCCTTATTTTCTTATGTTCTTATATATATATATATATATTTTATACACACACACACACACACACTCAAGCAAGACCTCAGAAATCCGGAATGCATGGGGAATTGAGCGTGCCGGATAATCCTTTTTTTTGGGTGCTTGAGTTGCTCTCTTAATTACGCATCTCAAAGTGAAGACTATTGTCATAGTAAATATTTTACAATGAGGAAATAAAGGGACATAGTAAATATATTATAAAAGGAGTAAAATGACTTGAATTGAATTGAATTGAAACAGTTTATTTAGCCAGAAACACACACATACAGAGTGGATAATAAAACAATATTAACATGGCTGAGCCCAGTGCCGGATTTAGACCTATGGAGGCCCATGGGCAGCCTCCTTGTGGAGGGTGGGGTGGCGAATGAAGCGAGCCTAAACACTTCTTTGGAGAATTTTGAAGCCATATGCAGTTATATTGAGGAAATTAGAACATTGAGAAATTTTTACTTAACTGTATATTTATTGATAGTGTACAAATTCCCAACACACACACACACACACAAAAGTGAGACTTGACTGGAGGCATTCATGTGGTTTCAAGTCGACCAGCCCTGATATAGCTACTACCGCACATGTGGAGGCCCCTGGGCGGCTGCACACTTTGCCCACTCCTGAATCCGGCCATGGCTGAGCCAGTTGAGAACCTGAGGTCTCCTGTAGGCACCTGATATATACTGTACACTTATCTCAAGGATGTATTATGTAACATTTAGTATCATCTGGAATAGTACAATAGCATGGTGGTAATGAGAACATCTCATAATGTTACTACGGTTATCACTTCAATATGTATTAATTTTATTTATTTATTTATTTTTTACATTTATATTATAAGTATTATACATACATGTAAGTTACATTGAAAAACATAAATATAATGGGGAAGCAGTACAACATGGGTTGTACAGTATTAAGGTTGAACAATGAACAGGAGGACAGAGCTGTCAGGATTATGTCTAGTTGGCAAATATATTTATTGCAATGGTAATTTCTTATCTATTTACATGATAATTTCCGATAAAACGGTTTTGATGGCACAATAAGAGCAGGTATATATAGAAGGCATTACAACAAATATCAATACTTAGACAATAGATATTTTTTAAGAGATGATTTAAAGGAAGGGAGCGTAGTCTTTGCTCTGATGGGTGGGGGTAAGTTGTTCCACACCTTCACACCATGATATTTTATGGAGGTCTGGGACTGAGAGGAGCGCTTGGAGGGTGGTCTTAGTAGCTCTGGTTGCCTTAAGTTGTATCTCTAATTATTCCGGAACTGGAAATAATTATTGTCAAGCAAGTGATTGATAGATTTGTAAACAAAGAGGGCACAGCAGTAGGTGTTAATATCTTCGAATGTTAGCATTTTCAATTTAGCAAATTTTTCGTTTGTGTGATCTGTTTTTTTTTTCAAGTAGGTCATTGTCTGTACAACTCTCTTTTGTGCAGTAACCAGGGATTGGGTTTTTGAAGAGCCAGAGGCCCCCATAGTGTGCGACAGTGTATCAGGTGTTGGTAAACAAGATCATGATAGATTTCTTTCATTGCTGTGAGAGTGAGTGACTGCCGAGTGTGATACATGACACCCCACTGTTTATTGACTTTACTGTGGATGGCTTGTATGTGGTTTCTCTAGTTAAGTTTGTCATCAACAATAACTCCGAGGAATTTAGTATTTTGTTCGCGTTTGAGGACTGTATTACCAAGGTACAGGGGGTCCAAGTCTGGGGGTAAGTTTTTCCTTCTGTGAAAGATCATGTAGTGGGTTTTCTGAAGGTTTAAGGTCAGTTTATTATGTATTACCCATGACCTGACTTATGTCAATTCAGTGTTCATAGTTCTCATCAAAGAATGGAGGTCTGAGTTGCTAGCATAGAGATTACTATCGTCTGCCAATAAGTTGTATTTTATGAGTGTGCTGGCGTGGACTATGTCGTTTATGTACAACAGAAACAGTACTGGACCGAGAATGGAACCTTGGGGGACGCGATACAAGATTGGCGAGGAATCAGATTGGTGATTATTATAGCAGACGTACTGCTTCCTGTTGGACAGATATGAGGTAAACCAATTGTGGGACAGGCCCCTAACGCCGTAATGTTCAAGCTTTGAAAGGAAGATAGTATGCCCGTATGCCCGACAGTATCAAAGGCTTTAGAGAGGTCCAAGAATAGACCGACTGTGAACTGACTGTCATCAAAGGAATTTAGGATGTCATTAGTAAAGGATAGCAGAGCACTTTCAGTCGACCTTCTAGCTCTAAATCCAAACTGGGAGTCTGTAAAGATGTCATTGGCATTGCAGAAGGAATTTACTCTACTACATGCCAGCTTCCCCAGTATCTTACTCAAGGATGTAAGGACTGATATGGGCCGGTAATTATTGAAGAGACCTTTGTCCCCAGAATTTTTATATGCTGGGTGAACTTTAGCAATTTCCAGCTTATCCGGAAAGACACCACTAGTGAAAGATGAGTTACAAATGTGTAGGAGAACAGGTAGTAATAAGTGGGCTACTTTCTTAATGATGCTCATTGGTATATTGTCTTCGCCTGCTGCTGCATCTTTGGACATTTTTATGATGGCCAGTAATTCATCTGCTGTGACAGGGGATAAGAACAGCTCATTTTACTCTCTGTTTTGCAGGTAAGCTCTAAATTCCTCATGGTGATCAGGAATCCTCTCTGCAAGATTTTTGCCAACATTAAAAAAATATTCATTGAAGTAGTCGGCAATGAAGGAGGATTCCGTTACAGCTGAATCATTTATCATAAAAGCTGAGTGGGGGGCCGTAGGCTGAGTGTTCCTGTTCTGAATAGAATTTAAGAACATAAGAACATAAGAAAATAAGGAGTCTGCAATAGGCCGGTTGGCCTGTGCATGGCAGCTCCTGTCGAGAGTTACTACCACTCCCTATCATCCATGAATCTATCCAGCCTCCCTTTGAAACTTTCCAGCGTTCCAGCACTTACTACAAAGTTGCTAAGCTTGTTCCACTCGTCCACCACCCTATTTGTAAACCAGTTCCTTCCTATCTCCTGGTATTCTTACTGTCGCCTGATGATGACTGGAGTTTATTTGTATAATAGCTACGGCTGGCATTTCGAACTGCTTGGGTTAGTCTATTTCTGATACTTCGGTAAGCATCACCGAAAGTCATGGGCCTTTTTGCAAATTTCCTTTGGCGTTCGTGTTTTTCTTTTATCATTATCTTAATTTCACTTTAGATATAGGGTTTGGAAATGGATACAGTTTTCACTGACTTACTCTTGAGGGGGAAGCATTTATCAAAGCAAGCATTGAAGATGCAAGAGAAGTTGCAACTGTTCACGTTAGGGTTGTCGGAGGCATAGACAAGATCCCAGTTAGCATTCTGTATTGTATTGAGACTCTACTAGACCTTTCAGGTCTTGTGGCTGTTTTATACATGGCAAAAACTGGAAAGTGATGAGAGATATTGTTATAAATAATTCCACTTGCAAGATTGTTAGGAGTGTTGTTAGTCCAGATATGATCTATCACAGTGGCAGAGGTGGCAGTTACTCTAGTAGGTTTGGTTATGGTGTTGAGGAAGAGCTTAGAATGACAGACAGCAAGAAGGTCTAATACTGAGGTGTCGGTTTCTGATTTTAGTAGATCAAGGTTGAAACCTCCTGTAATGTAGCAAAGTTTCCTCTCTGAACTTATGATAGAGATACGCTTCGAAAATTTATCAAGAAAATTCCTTACATTAGTGTGGGGTCTTCTGTAGATTACTCCTACTATGATATTTCGTGTGTCGTTACGTAATTCAGTGAAAATACTCTCTACGAACTCCTCCTGAACCTTTAAATCATCTCTTACAGAAATGTTGTACTTGATATCAACATATAGGGCGACACCACCACTGTGTCGTGACGTGTTGACGCAGTGTCTATTATAATTAGGAATGTTATACAAATGGTCAATATCGTTAGTGAGTTTGGTCTCACAGAACCCAAGTACATCAAATTTGTGGGCAATAGAAGATATACACTGATCTAAAAAGGTATCTAGATGAAGGGGAATACTGCTGATGTTATGGCTAATTAAGGAGAAGGAATGAGGTAGTAGAAGACTAAAACTAAACTCGGGAGAGTCAGGAAAGTAATAGTTACAGTTGGGGTTGGTGTAACCCAGTGAGTTTCGTAGAAAGGCATCAGGATCGATACGAGGGAGTATTGTGTCGACACCATTTACGGGAATGACACTAGCATCATCATTGTAGGAATAGTGATACTGATTAAGGAACAGTAAAAACTCAGGATCACTGAGGTGTGAAAAAGGAAGATCTAAGAAAGTTATAATAGTGGTGTGGGGTAACGTACTCACAAGTGCTACAACCAACAGAATTAAGATGACCGGTACTGTTGAGGTTGATTCCCAGATTGAGAAAATGTATTATTAAAAGGAATAAAAGGGCTGCACTTTCTCGTTTTGTAGTACTGCAGTGATGTGAGTCATCATGTTGTACAGTAGCAGATACAGTTACTTGTTAAGTTTGAGTAAATACGGTACAGTAATCCCTTATTGCCCTACTCTTTTCAGGATTGTTAAGCTCCTTAAACACTAACATTCCTAAAGATTATACTTAAAACTTATTTTTCTTCACCGAGGGCACTGTAATGCCCAGTGTGTTTGGCCAAAATGCAGGGTGCACACAGCCCTCTAGTGGCCAGAAATGGACCCATGAACGAAGCGGCGCCAAATTCATATCGATTTTCTTGATATTTTAAAATGTGATTAGAAATTACATAATGATGGTATGGCATGCAGTGCTGGGATAAGTTTCTATCTATTTTATTTTAAACTTCTGATATAGAATCAAATATATTTTTCTCTCAGTCAATTATATTTTACAATACAAATACATGATCAATGGGAGCATATCCTCGCCTGTTATTCATTAATAATATTATTAGTTTCATAGAATTGTGTCATTCTGTCATTTAACAAAGATGTAAATAAATTTCCTACACAACATAAGAGTCATAACTCTTCAATTATTTACTTCCCTCACATCAAATTTATTTTTATATAGGGTAACTATGAGACCTATAAGACACTCCTCCGGTAACTCTCCAATATCAAACACTTTGTTAAATGGTTTTATGTATAGTGGACATAACATCTATTTAGTACTCTTTATATATATTCATTAATTAGTTTGTCAATACCCGGCATTTATTGATTTAAGGCTGCCTATGCATTTCATTATTTCATCTTCTGTAATGTTAGCATTTAATATATTATCCATACTCATATCCGTGACAATAGCCAGCCTGGATTCATCTACATTCTACATAATCTCCTTCCTTAGCCAGCTCTTTCAAATGAGCCAAGAATTCTTTTATCATTATCGGAATATCCTTTTTTAACACTCTGTAGAGTTTGCCAATACACTTTTGGGTCTTTAGTTTTGAGTTCTTTCAACCTTTAATAGTATTGCATTTTCGTTGGCTTTAACTCTTTGAAGTTCACCCATAAATGTCATATTTTCTCTATCATATCAATTTTATTCAAGTTGTGGCTATATTTGGCTTTGTAAAATGTTTTCCTCTCACCCAACATTGCTTGTCATAACCTGTTACACTTTCGCTGTCACTCTTTTTGACAAATTTCTTGTCCTTTCTTTTGGGAAACGTCCTAACTGCTGATTCCTAAGGTATTTTCTTTAATTCGTCATTTACCTCGTCCACAGACATATAATCAATATTTGATAGAATTATGTGTATATATTCTCTACTCACATTATTAATATGTGACTTTACCTTGATCTTGTTCCACCTACCCAGTTTATCAATATATCCACTTTCATTTTGATTTCTTATATTTACCCTATCTTCTTGAAGTGGCATCTCAAAAGTTAAGTATGCAGGGATACAGAAATGATCATCACAAAATAATGTATCATAGTCTAAAATTCTAAAGTGTGGTCCTTCACTAAGTAAAGTTGTAGAGCCAAGTTTCACTAAATTATTTGCCATGTCTAAAGATCTGATATAATCATCGCTACTTGTATTTCTTTCATCCCATGCATACTCATTAAATTGCACAATGTCAGTTTTTACACCTGTGTGAGAATTATGATCACCACATAAGATATGATGGTATCATCAGTATTATAATCCAACAATAATTCCTCTACTTCATCAAAGTGTTCAATTTTGGCATACCTAGAGTTACTGGGTGGAATATAGACAGAGCTGATAATGATATTCTATATAAATCCACACATTTTTGTCTATTATTAGAGATATAAGAGCCTCAAGTGTTTTCCACTCCAATTTTTGGTTCATCATTGACAGCAATCATAATTCCACCAGACCTAAATCTACTTAAAATTGCCCTGTTTCTATATATTATGGAAAACCCTACATTTTTCATCATTAATTCTTCATTTACCATAT
This sequence comes from Homarus americanus, assembly GCF_018991925.1. Taxonomy (NCBI): domain Eukaryota; kingdom Metazoa; phylum Arthropoda; class Malacostraca; order Decapoda; family Nephropidae; genus Homarus; species Homarus americanus. The sequence continues at coordinate 4,109 of NW_024754351.1, read as the reverse complement.
CTACACCATCACATTGTGTTTCACTCAAGCATAAAATATAATATTTTTTACAGTGCAATAAACTCGGGTAAGTTAAATTTACTTTTCAAACCACACACATTCAAAGTTAAGATAACGATGTTTCTCGCTTGTTTCTGTGCTCCAGAATTATCCTATTCTACTTCATTTTCAATTAAATGGGTCAGTTTTAACCTTTCCTAGTCAGGAGAAATTATTCACACTTTGCAAAGATCATCAGGGTTGTCTATTTCTATCATCCTGTACGGCTGCTCTTTCACAATTTTCATCATTGCTGTTCGCATTTGGGTAAGATATTCATTTAGGAAAACCTTCTTCTCTCTTTTTTTAAAAACTCGTCTTTCTTCCTTAACAATTCAATTCTCTTCTTACGTTGACAAAGTCTCACAATCACCGGTCGCTCCCCATTCCTTGATCAGCCCAGGCGATGCACCACCAAGATATCTTCTGGTTTCAGCCCTACACCATATCAGATGCCAAATTTACCATTTACACTGCAAGTCTTCTCCGTTCTCCCCTACTTGTTCTTACAAACCAAAGATTCGTATTTTCTTTTCGCTGATAGTGATCTAGTTTGTCATATTTTTTTTTTTATTGGGCACCCCCCTACATCCTTGTGTAAGGTGGAGCGCGGAAGCTTTTACAGCGCCCAACACGGAAGCATGCTAAGTTCATGCTTACCTTTATGTCTCATGAGTTAAGGGCGTAGAAGCCTCAAGAGTCAATGGTTTGTGTCATCAAGTTATTGGAAGCTCCAACAGCTCCCTGAATACGAATTCGCAACTTTCGACTTACAACAGGTACCTACTTTACTGCTAGATGAACAGGGACTAATGGGGGCTAGGAAGTATGTCCAAACAACTTCCACCGGCCCGGGAATCAAACCCGTGACATCTTGCTTGCGAGGCAAGAGCGATACCGCTTCTACCACCGGCCCCCCGTTTGTCACATTCATATTTGTCCCTGAGTGCATAAGAACATAAGAACATAAGAATGGAGGAAACTGCAGCGGGCCTATTGGCCCATACTGGGCAGTCCCGTTTACACCCAACCCCTATTGCTCATATGAGCATCCAACCTATGTTTGAAGCAATTCAGCGTATTCGAGTTAATGATGATATTTGGTAACTTGTTCCATTCATCCACTACTCTGTTTCCAAACCAGTGTTTACCTATTTCACGCCTAAATCTAAATTTGTCTAATTTAAAACCATTGTTACGAGTTCACTCCTGGTTGGATAATTTGAGTACCTTTGTAATGTCCCCTTTGTTTAGCCCTGCCTTCCACTTATACACCTCTATCAGGTCGCCCCTCGCTCTACGTCTCTCGAGGGAATGCAAATTAAGATGCTTTAACCTGTCTCTATACTCAAGGTTCCTAATGCCCGGGATTAGTCTTGTCATTCTCCTCTGAATTCTTTCTATACCTGACTTGATCTCTTGTTTATGTTATTAAACACTTCCATTGTCTGTGTTATGGAACTTGACTCTACTACCGATATTGCTACACCTATAGCTTTGGTGATTTGGGCTTACCTCGGTAAGATCCACGACTTTGTAAAAATAATTGACTTTTAATCATTGTCTACTTTCTCTTTTACCAATGTCTCAATATCATAGTCAATATCTATTGACTCAGCCATATTCTTTTGTTTACTCTAATTCTCTGTTTTATTACCAGCTATTAATAGCTATGCGTATACGCTGGGAAATCAAAATATCAGTTTTATTCTCCTTTACACATGTAATATTAGCTCTGCTATTTCTGCAAATCAAGCTTCAATATTTCTGAACCTTCCGGTAACCCTTTGTGTAATTCATTGGCGAATTAGACTTAAGAGTTGGGTGTTGCTCTGTAGACTTATCGCAATGTTTACGTTTTGGCACAGCTGATCCAATCTCTCGGTCACCGTCACTGCTTGTAACCACGTGGGCTGCCTAGAGTGTTACTGAGTGTGGTGTCAGTGATGCCACGTATTTTAACAAGATTACTTTTATCACTTATTTTTGGTAATGCTTTTCATTTATTTACTTGTACAAGTTGACTGTGTCAGTTATTCTCTCGTAATACAACTGTAGGTAACAGTAAGAATTTTTTATTATTTTTTTTATTTTTAAACATTCATTGTAGAATATTTTATTTTTCTGGTCACTGGTATGTCTGGAAACCACTAAAGCTATCACCTAAAGGACCCAGAACACGACTAACTTAAATGTCTACTACGTAAACAGTAGGAGTATGAGAAACAAAATGGATGAAATCAGGGAGTTGGTATGTACCGAAAAAATCGATATAATAGCATTCACCGAAGCATGGATAAACCTAGACTCACGAGAGTTACCTGTCGAATACCAAATTGCAGGTTACAAATTATTCCATACCGATAGGCATTTTAGGAAAGGAAGCAGAGTAGCAATCTATGTCAGGGATAATCTGAAGTGTGAAATAAATAAGGAAATAAAAACTGAACGGAATACAGAAACATTTTGGATAGAATTAATCGATGGTAGGGAATAATTAATCATAGGAGTAATATATAGACCTCCTAATCTTGAGAGAGTTAATGAGCGACCTATTTGGGATGAAATGCGCAGGGCTTCCAGGCATAGCAGGTAACTCAGAATCATATGATTTTCTTGAAACAGATCAGGACTGTTTCCTACGTCAACATGTAGCCGAACCCACCCGGGGTAATATACTCGATTTAGTTCTGCCAAACAGAGAAAACCTCATTTGCAATGTCGAGGTAGGGAACGAATTTGCCAACAGCGATCACAAAGAAATAAGATTTCAATTAAAATTTAATGGCAGTATCAAGGAAAATTCAATTCAGGTCCCAGATTTCAGAAGGGCAAACCTTGATAGGCTGAAAAGGCAGCTGAGAGAAGGGGTATCACATTTGGGGATGGATTACATTACCTCGTGTGAAGTGACCTCACACAATATACCCATAGAGGACGACCTCACTTTACCTGGAGACCTGACAACGATATCCTCACAAACTATGATGGTTGAGGATGACATGATCACGAGATCTGGGGTTGAGGAGTTCCAAAACAATTTAAATAATGAGTTACATATTGCACAAAGGCAGAACATACCATACAAAAAACTCAGATCAGACAACAATGACCCTAAATGGATAAATAATTATTTAATGAATATTATTGGACAAAGGAAGGCTATAGGTAGAAGAATAAATCGTGGTGAAGTTTATCTTAGAGATTATTATAAGGTATTGGCCAGTAGGGTTTAGACCGAGATAAGAAAAGCAAAAACGAATGATGAACTGAAAGTAGCAAGGGAGGGGAAGTCAAACCCCACGGGATTCTTTCAAATGTATCAAACTAAAACAGGAGAAAAAATTGGACTAATATAGTCAGTTACCGGCGAGCGAACTGATAACGACGGAGAAATGAGCAATAATCTGAATAAATATTTTTCAACAGTTTTCACCACCGAACATTTAAACATGAAACCCGAGGCTCCGACTATATACAGAGATAGTGAAGAAAATAGATTATGCGAGATAGTAATGGCAAGTAATGACGTTAGTAAGCAAATAGACAAACTAAAGCCTGATAAGTCGCCAGGTCCCGATGAGATATTTGCCAGAGTATTAAAGGAATGTAAGTAAGAGCTTATTATGTGCTTAGCAAAGTTGTTTAACATGTCCTTAAAAACGGGAGTAGTTCCAGAATGCTGGAGGATAGCGAATGTAATACCGATTTTCAAGAAGGGAGATAGACCACTATCTTCTAACTACCGTCAATTCAGCTTAACATCAATCGTAGGGAAATTACTGGAAGCAATAATTTCAAACTCTATTCGAAATCACCCGGACAAGCACAAGTTGATCAATACTTTCCAAAATGGCTTCACAAGCGGGCGTTCATGTCTATCTAATCTATTAACATTCTTTTCAGCTGTTTTCGAATCAGTGTACGAGGGACACGACTATGATAAGAACATAAGAACATAAGAAAGTGGGATACTGCAGGAGGCCGACTGGCCCATACAGGGCAGATCCCTTTCACACCCATCCCAGCACTTCCATGTGCCTATCCAACTTCGTCTTGAAGCTCCCCGA